>NW_027669770.1:0-127000 GCF_964146895.1 Miniopterus schreibersii | reverse complement strand
TCCAATCCTAACCCTAACCGTCTCTCTAACCATAGCCCTCAACATAACCCTAACCCTAGGTCCAATCCTAACCATAACCGTCTCTCTAACCCTAGCCCTCAACATAACACTAACCCTAGGTCCAATCCTAACCCTAACCGTCTCTCTAACCCTACCCTCAACATAACCCTAACCCTAGGTCCAATCCTAACCCTAACGGTCTCTCTAACCCTAGCCCTCAACATAACCCTAACCCTAGGTCCAATCCTAACCCTATCCGTCTCTCTAAACCTAGCCCTCAACATAACCCTAACCCTATGTCCAATCCTCATCCTACCCGTCTCTCTAACCTTAGCCCTCCACCTAACCCTAACCGTAGGTCCAATTCTAGCACTAACCGTCTCTCTAACCCTAGCCCTCAACATAACCCTAACCCTAGGTCCAATCCTAACCCTAACCGTCCCTCTAACCCTAGCCCTCAACCTAACCCTAACCCTAGGTCCAATCCTCCCCCTTACCGTCTCTCTAAACCTAGCCCTCAACATAACCCTAACCCTAGGTCCAATCCTAACCCTAACATCTCTCTAACCCTAGCCCTCAACATAACACTAATCCTAGGTCCAATCCTAACCATAAGCGTCACTCTAACCCTAGCTCTCAACATAACCCTAACCCTAGGTCCAATCCTAACTCTAACCGTCTCTCTAACCCTACCACTCAACATAACCCTAACCCTAGGTCCAATCCTAACCCTAACCGTCTCTCTAAACCTACCCCTCAACCTAACCCTAACCCTAGGTCCAATCCTAACCCTAACCGTCTCTCTAACCCTAGCCCTCAACATAACCCTAACCCTAGGTCCAATCCTAACCCTAACCGTCTCTCTAACCCTAGCCCTCAACATAAACCTAACCCTAGGTCCAATCCTAACCCTAACCGTCTCTCTAACCCTAGCCCTCAACATAACCCTAACCCTAGGTCCAATCCTAACCCTAACCGTCTCTCTAACCCTAGCCCTCAACCTAAACCTTATCCGACGTCCAATCCTAACCCTAACCGTCTCTCTAACCCTAGCCCTCAACATAACCCTAACCCTATGTCCAATCCTCATCCTACCCGTCTCTCTAACCTTAGCCCTCAACCTAACCCTAACCCTAGGTCCAATTCTAGCACTAACCGTCTCTCTAACCCTAGCCCTCAACATAACCAGAACCCTATGTCCAATCCTAACCCTAACCGTCTCTCTAACCCTAGCCCTCAACCTAACCCCAACCCTTGGTGCTATCCTAACCCTAACCATCTCTCTAACCCTAGCCCTCAACCTAACCCTAACCCTAGGTCCAATCCTAACCCTAACCGTCTCTCTAACCCTAGCCCTCAACGTAACCCCAACCCTTTGTCCAATCCTAAACCTAACCCTCTCTCTAACCCTAGCCCTCAACATAAGCCTAACCATAGGTCCAATCCTAACCCTAACCGTCTCTCTAACCCTAGCCCTCAACATAACCCTAACCCTAGGTCCAATCCTAACCCTAACCGTCTCTCTAACCATAGCCCTCAACATAACCCTAACCCTAGGTCCAATCCTAACCCTAACCGTCTCTCTAACACTAGCCCTTAACATAACCCTAACCCTAGGTCCAATCCTAACCCTAACCCTCTCTCTAACCCTAGCCCTCAACCTAACCCTAACCCTAGGTCCAATCCTAACCCTAACCGTCTCTCTAACCCTAGCCCTTCAACATAACCCTAACCCTAGGTCCAATCCTAACCCTAACCGTCTCTATGAAAGTAGCCCTCAACATAACCCTAACCCTAGGTCCAATCCTAACCCTAACCGTCTCTCGAACCTTAGCCCTCAACATAACCCTAACCCTAGGGACAATCCTAAACCTGACCGTCTCTCTAACCCTAGCCCTCAACATAACCCTAACCCTAGGTCCAATCCTAACCCTAACCGTCTCTCTAACAGTAGCCCTCAACATAACCCTGACCCCAGGTCCAATCCTAACCCTAACCGACTCTCTAACCCTAGCTCTAAACATAACCCTAACCCTAGGTCCACTCCTAACCCTAGCCCTCAACATATCCCTAACCCTAGGTCCAATCCTCCCCCTACCGTCTCTCTAAACCAAGCCCTCAACATAACCCTAACCCTAGGTCCCATCCTAACCCTAACCGTCTCTCTAACCCTAGCCCTCAACCTAACCCAAACCCTAGGTCCAATCCTAGCACTAACCGTCTCTCTAACCCTAGCCCTCAACATAACCCTAACCCTAGGTCCAATCCTAACCCTAACCGTCTCTCTAACCCTAGGCCTCAACCTAACCCTAACCCTAGGTCCAATCCTAACCCTAACCGTCTCTCTAACCCTAGCCCTCAACCTAACCCTAACCCTAGGTCCAATCCTAACCCTAACCATCTCTCTAAACCTAGCCCTCAACCTAACCCTAACCCTAGGTCCAATCCTAACCCTAACCGTCTCTCTAACCCTAGCCCTCAACCTAAACCTTATCCGACGTCCAATCCTAACCCTAACAGTCTCTCTAACCCTACCCTCAACATAACCCTAACCCTATGTCCAATCCTCATCCTACCCGTCTCTCTAACCTTAGCCCTCAACCTAACCCTAACCCTAGGTCCAATTCTAGCACTAACCGTCTCTCTAACCCTAGCCCTCAACATAACCCTAACCCTAGGTCCAATCCTAACCCTAACCGTCTCTCTAACCCTAGCCCTCAACATAACCCTAACCCTAGGTCCAATCCTAACCCTAACCGTCCCTCTAACCCTAGCCCTCAACATAACCCTAACCCTAGGTCCAATCCTAAACCTAACCGTCTCTCTAACCCTAGCCCTCAACCTAACCCTAACCCTATGTCCAATCCTAACCCTAACCGTCTCTCTAATCCTAGCCCTCAACCTAACCCTAACCCTAGGTCCGGTCCTAACCCTAACCGTCTCTCTAACCCTAGCCCTCAACATAACCCTAACCCTAGGTCTAATCCTAACCCTAACCGTCTCTCTGAACCTAGCCCTCAACATAACTCTAAACCTAGGTCCAATCCTAACCCTAACCGTCTCTCAAAACTTAGCCCTCAACATAACCCTAACCCTAGGGACAATCCTAACCCTGACCGTCTCTCTAACCCTAGCCCTCAACATAACCCTAACCCTAGGTCCAATCCTAACCCTAACCGACTCTCTAACCCTAGCCCTAAACATAACCCTAACCCTAGGTCTAATCCTAACCCTAGCCCTCAACATAACCCTAACCGTAGGTCCAATCCTCCCCCTTACCGTCTCTCTAACCCTAGCCCTCAACATAATCCTAACCCTAGGTCCAATCCTAACCCTAACCATCTCTCTAACCCTAGCCCTCAACATAACCCTAACCCTACGTCCAATCATAACCCTAATCGTCTCTCTAACCCTAGCCCTCAACCTAACCCTAACCCTAGGTCCAATCCTAACCCTAACCGTCTCTCTAACCCTAGCCCTCAACCTAAACCTTATCCGACGTCCAATCCTAACCCTAACCGTCTCTCTAACCCTAGCCCTCAACATAACCCTAACCCTATGTCCAATCCTCATCCTACCCGTCTCTCTGAACCTAGCCCTCAACATAACCCTAACCCTAGGTCCAATCCTAACCCTAACCGTCTCTCTAACCCTAGCCCTCAACATACCCCTAACCGTAGGTCTAATCCTAACCCTAACCGTCTCTCTAACCCTAGCCCTCAACCTAACCCTAACCCTAGGTCCAATCCTAACCCTAACCATCTCTCTAATCCTAGCCCTCAACCTAAACCTTATCCGACGTCCAATCCTAACCCTAACCGTCCTTCAACCCTAGCCCTCAACCTAACCCTAACCCTTGGTCCAATCCTAACCCTAACCATCTCTCTAATCCTAGCCCTCAACCTAAACCTTATCCTACGTCCAATCCTAAACCAAACCTTATCTCTAACCCTAGCCCTCAACATAACCCTAACCCTATGTCCAATCCTCATCCTACCCGTCTCTCTAACCTTAGCCCTCAACCTAACCCTAACCCTAGGTCCAATCCTAGCACTAACCGTCTCTCTAACCCTAGCCCTCAACATAACCCTAACCCTAGGTCCAATCCTAACCCTAACCGTCTCTCTAAGCCTAACCTTCAACATAACCCTAACCCTAGGTCCATTATTAACCCTAACCGTCTCTCTAACCCTAGCCCTCAACCTAACCCAAACCCTAGGTCCAATCCTAGCACTAACCGTCCCTCTAACCCTAGCCCTCAACATAACCCTAACCCTAGGTCCAATCCTAACCCTAACCGTCTCTCTAACCCTAGCCCTCAACCTAACCCTAACCCTAGGTCCAATCCTAACCCTAACCGTCTCTCTAACCCTAGCCCTCAACCTAACCCTAACCCTAGGTCCAATCCTAACCCTAACCATCTCTCTAAACCTAGCCCTCAACCTAACCCTAACCCTAGGTCCAATCCTAACCCTAACCGTCTCTCTAACCCTAGCCCTCAACCTAAACCTTATCCGACGTCCAATCCTAACCCTAACCGTCTCTCTAACCCTACCCTCAACATAACTCTAACCCTACGTCCAATCCTCATCCTACCCGTCTCTCTAACCTTAGCCCTCAACCTAACCCTAACCCTAGGTCCAATTCTAGCACTAACCGTCTCTCTAACCCTAGCCCTCAACATAACCCTAACCCTAGGTCCAATCCTAAACCTAACCGTCTCTCTAACCCTAGCCCTCAACCTAACCCTAACCCTACGTCCAATCCTAACCCTAACCGTCTCTCTAATCCTAGCCCTCAACCTAACCCTAACCCTAGGTCCAGTCCTAACCCTAACCGTCTCTCTAACCCTAGCCCTCAACATAACCCTAACCCTAGGTACAATCCTAACCCTAACCGTTTCTCTGAACCTAGCCCTCAACATAACTCTAAACCTAGGTCCAATCCTAACCCTAACCGTCTCTCAAACCTTAGCCCTCAACATAACCCTAACCCTAGGGACAATCCTAACCCTGACCGTCTCTCAAACCCTAGCCCTCAACATAACCCTAACCCTAGGTCCAATCCTAACCCTAACCGACTCTCTAACCCTAGCCCTAAACATAACCCTAACCCTAGGTCTAATCCTAACCCTAGCCCTCAACATAACCCTAACCCTAGGTCCAATCCTCCCTCTTACCGTCTCTCTAACCCTAGCCCTCAACATAATCCTAACCCTAGGTCCAATCCTAACCCTAACCATCTCTCTAACCCTAGCCCTCAACATAACCCGAACCCTACGTCCAATCCTAACCCTAATCGTCTCTCTAACCCTAGCCCTCAACCTAACCCTAACCCTAGGTCCAATCCTAACCCTAACCGTCTCTCTAACCCGAGCCCTCAACCTAACCCTAACCCTAGGTCCAATCCTAACCCTAACCATCTCTCTAAACCTAGCCCTCAACCTAACCCTAACCCTAGGTCCAATCCTAACCCTAACCGTCTCTCTAACCCTAGCCCTCAACCTAAACCTTATCCGACGTCCAATCCTAACCCTAACCGTCTCTCTAACCCTAGCCCTCAACATAACCCTAACCCTATGTCCAATCCTCATCCTACCCGTCTCTCTGAACCTAGCCCTCAACATAACCCTAACTCTAGGTCCAATCCTAACCCTAACCGTCTCTCTAAACCTAGCCCTCAACATACCCCTAACCGTAGGTCTAATCCTAACCCTAACCGTCTCCCTGACCCTAGCCCTCAACATAACCCTAACCCTAGGTCCAGTCCTAACCCTAACCTTCTCTGTAACCCTAGCCCTCAAGATAACCCAAACCCTAGGTCCAATCCTAACCCTAACCATCTCTCTAACAGTAGCCCTCAACATAACCCTAACCCTAGGTCCAATTCTAACCCTAACCGTCTCTCTAACCCTAGCCCTCAACCTAACCCCAACCCTTGGTGCTATCCTAACCCTAACCATCTCTCTAACCCTAGCCCTCAACCTAACCCTAACCCTAGGTCCAATCCTAACCCTAACCGTCTCTCTAACCCTAGC
The DNA here is from genome assembly GCF_964146895.1 of Miniopterus schreibersii. Lineage (NCBI taxonomy): Eukaryota > Metazoa > Chordata > Mammalia > Chiroptera > Miniopteridae > Miniopterus > Miniopterus schreibersii. The sequence goes on along the minus strand of NW_027669770.1, from coordinate 120,963 downwards.
CCTCAAACTAACCCCAACCCTTGGTCCAATCCTAAACCTAAACCTCTCTCTAACCCTAGCCCTCAACATAACCCTAACCCTAGGTCCAATCCTAACCCTAACCGTCTCTCTAACCCTAGCCCTCAACATAAACCTAACCCTAGGTCGAATCCTAACCCTAACCGTCTCTCTAACCCTAGCCCTCAACATAACCCTAACCCTAGGTCCAATCCTAACCCTAACCGTCTCTCTAACCCTAGCCCTTAACATAACCCTAATCCTAGGTCCAATCCTAACCCTAACCCTCTCTCTAACCCTAGCCCTCAACCTAACCCTAACCCTAGGTCCAATCCTAAACCTAACCGTCTCTCTAACCCTAGCCCTTCAACATAACCCTAACCCTAGGTCCAATCCTCACCCTAACCGTCTCTCTGAACGTAGCCCTCAACATAACCCTAACCCTAGGTCCAATCCTAACCCTAACCGTCTCTCGAACCTTAGCCCTCAACATAACCCTAACCCTAGGGACAATCCTAACCCTGACCGTCTCTCTAACCCTAGCCCTCAACATACCCCTAACCCTAGGTCCAATCCTAACCCTAACCGTCTCTCTAACAGTAGCCCTCAACATAACCCTGACCCTAGGTCCCATCCTAACCCTAACCGACTCTCTAACCCTAGCTCTAAACATAACCCTAACCCTAGGTCCACTCCTAACCCTAGCCCTCAACATATCCCTAACCCTAGGTCCAATCCTCCCCCTTACCGTCTCTCTAACCCTAGCCCTCAACATAACCCTAACCCTAGGTCCAATCCTAACCCTAACCGTCTCTCTAAACCTAGCCCTCAACATAACACTAACCCTAGGTCCAATCCTAACCATAAGCGTCACTCTAACCCTAGCTCTCAACATAACCCTAACCCTAGGTCCAATCCTAACCCTAACCGTCTCTCTAACCCTACCACTCAACATAACCCTAACCCTAGGTCCAATCCTAACCCTAACCGTCTCTCTAAACCTACCCCTCAACCTAACCCTAACCCTAGGTCCAATCCTAACCCTAACCGTCTCTCTAACCCTTGCCCTCAATCTAACCCTAACCCTAGGTCCAATCCTAACCCTAACCGTCTCTCTAACCCTAGCCCTCAACCTAACCCTAACCCTAGGTCCAATCCTAACCCTAACCGTCTGTCTAACCCTAGCTCTCAACCTAAACCTTATCCGACGTCCATTCCTAAACCTAACCGTCTCTCTAACCTTAGCCCTCAACATAACCCTAACCCTATGTCCAATCCTCATCCTAACCGTCTCTCTAACCTTAGCCCTCAACATAACCCTAACCCTAGGTCTATTCCTAGCACTAACCGTCTCTCTAACCCTAGCCCTCAACATAACCCTAACCCTAGGTCCAATCCTAACCCTAACCATCTCTCTAAGCCTAGCCCTCAACATAAACCTAACCCTAGGTCCAATCCTAACCCTAACCGTCTATCTAACCCTAGCCCTCAACATAACCCTAACCCTAGGTCCAATCCTAACCCTAACCGTCTCTCTAACCCTAGCCCTCAACCTAAACCTTATCCGACGTCCAATCCTAACCCTAACCGTCTCTCTAACCCTAGCCCTCAACATAACCTTAACCCTATGTCCAATCCTCATCCTACCCGTCTCTCTAACCTTAGCTCTCAACCTAACCCTAACCCTAGGTCCAATACTAGCACTAACCGTCTCTCTAACCCTAGCACTCAACATAACCCTAACCCTAGGTCCAATCCTAACCCTAACCGTCTCTCTAACCCTAGCCCTCAACATAACCCTAACCCTAGGTCCAATCCTAACCCTAACTGTCCCTCTAACCCTAGCCCTCAACATAACCCTAACCCTAGGTCAAATCCTAACCCTAACCGTCTCTCTAACCCTAGCCCTCAACCTAACCCTAACCCTACGTCCAATCCTAACCCTAACCGTCTCTCTAACCCTAGCCCTCAACCTAACCCTAACCCTAGGTCCAATCCTAACCCTAACCGTCTCTCTAACCCTAGCCCTCAACATAACCCTAACCCTAGGTCCAATCCTAACCCTAACCGTCTCTCTGAACCTAGCCCTCAAGATAACCCTAACCCTAGGTCCAATCCTAACCCTAACCGTCTCTCGAACCTTAGCCCTCAACATAACCCTAACCCTAGGTCCAATCCTAACCCTGACCGTCTCTCTAACCCTAGCCCTCAACATAACCCTAACCCTAGGTCCAATCCTAACCCTAACCGTCTCTCTAACCCTAGCCCTCAACATAACCCTAACCCTAGGTCCAATCCTAACCCTAACCGACTCTCTGAACCTAGACCTCAACATAACCCTAACCCTAGGTCCAATCCTAACCCTAACCATCTCTCGAACCTTAGCCCTCAACATAACCCTAACCCTAGGGACAATCCTAACCCTGACCGTCTCTCTAACCCTAGCCCTCAACATAACCATAACGCTAGGTCCAATCCTAACCCCAACCGTTTCTGAAACCCTAGCCCTCAACCTAACCCTAACCCTAGGTCCAATCCTAACCCTAACCGTCTCTCTAACCCTAGCCCTCAACATAACCCTAACCCTAGGTCCAATCCTAACCCTAACCGACTCTCTGAACCTAGACCTCAACATAACACTAACCCTAGGTCCAATCCTAACCCTAACCGTCTCTCGAACCTTAGCCCTCAACATAACCCTAACCCTAGGGACAATCCTAACCCTGACCGTCTCTCTAACCCTAGCCCTCAACATAACCATAACCCTAGGTCCAATCCTAACCCTAACCGTCTCTCTAACCCTAGCCCTCAACATAACCCTAACCCTAGGTCCAATCCTAACCCTAACCTACTCTCTAACCCTAGCCCTAAACATAACCCTAACCCTTGGTCGAATCCTAACCCTAGCCCTCAACATAACCCTAACCCTAGGTCCAATCCTCCCCCTTACCGTCTCTCTAACCCTAGCCCTCAACATAAACCTAACCCTAGGTCCAATCCTAACCCTAACCGTCTCTCTAACCCTAGCCCTCAACATAACCCTAACCCTAGGTCCAATCCTAACCCTAACCGACTCTCTGAACCTAGCCCTCAACATAACCCTCACCCTAGGTCCAATCCTAACCCTAACCGTCTCTCGAACCTTAGCCCTCAACATAACCCTAACCCTAGGGACAATCCTAACCCTGACCGTCTCTCTAACCCTAGCCCTCAACATAACCATATCCCTAGGTCCAATCCTAACCCTAACCGTCTCTCTAACCCTAGCCCTCAACATAACCCTAACCCTAGGTCCAATCCTAACCCTAACCGACTCTCTAACCCTAGCCCTAAACATAACCCTAACCCTTGGTCCAATCCTAACCCTAGCCCTCAACATAACCCTAACCCTAGTTCCAATCCTCCCCCTTACCGTCTCTCTAACCCTAGCCCTCAACATAACCCTAACCCTAGGTCCAATCCTAACCCTAACCGTCTCTCTAACCCAAGCCCTCACCATAACCCTAACCCTACCTCCAATCCTAATCTTAACCGTCTCTCTAACCGTAGCCCTCAACCTAACCCTAACCCTAGGTTCAATCCTAACCCTAACCGTCTCTCTAACCCGAGCCCTCAACCTAAACCTTATCAAACGTCCAATCCTAGCCCTAACCATCTCTCTAACCCTAGCCCTCAACATAACCCTAACCCTAGGTCCAATCCTAACCCTAACCGTCTCTCTAAGCCTAGCCCTCAACATAATGCTAACCCTAGGTCCAATTCTAACCCCAACCATCTCTCTAACCCTAGCCCTCAACATAACCCTAACCCTAGGTCCAATCCTAACCCTAACCGTCTCTCTAACCCTAGCCCTCAACCTAACTCCAACCCTAGGTCCGATTCTAACCCTAACCGTCTCTCTAACCCTAGCCCTCAACCTAACCCCAACCCTTGGTGCTATCCTAACCCTAACCGACTCTCTGAACCTAGACCTCAACATAACCCTAACCCTAGGTCCAATCCTAACCCTAACCGTCTCTCGAACCTTAGCCCTCAACATAACCCTAACCCTAGGGACAATCCTAACCCTGACCGTCTCTCTAACCCTAGCCCTCAACATAACCATAACCCTAGGTCCAATCCTAACCCTAACCGTCTCTCTAACCCTAGCCCTCAACATAACCCTAACCCTAGGTCCAATCCTAACCCTAACCGACTCTCTAACCCTAGCCCTAAACATAACCCTAACCCTTGGTCCAATCCTAACCCTAGCCCTCAACATAACCCTAACCCTAGGTCTAATCCTCCCCCTAACGTCTCTCTAACTCTAGCCCTCAACATAACCCTAACCCTAGGTCCAATCCTAACCCTAACCGTCTCTCTAACCCTAGCCCTCAACATAACACTAACCCTACCTCCAATCCTAATATTAACCGTCTCTCTAACCCTAGCCCTCAACCTAACCCTAACCCTAGGTTCAATCCTAACCCTAACCGTCTCTCTAACCCGAGCCCTCAACCTAAACCTTATCAAACGTCCAATCCTAGCCCTAACCATCTCTCTAACCCTAGCCCTCAACATAACCCTAACCCTGGGTCCAATCCTAACCCTAACCGTCTCTCTAAGCCTAGCCCTCAACATAATCCTAACCCTAGGTCCAATTCTAACCCTAACCATCACTCTAACCCTAGCCCTCAACATAACCCTAACCCTAGGTCCAATCCTAACCCTAACCTTCTCTCTAACCCTAGCCCTCAACCTAACCCCAACCCTAGGTCCAATCCTAAACCTAACCGTCTCTCTAACCCTAGCCCTCAACCTAACCCCAACCCTTGGTGCTATCCTAACCCTAACCATCTCTCTAACCCTAGCCCTCAACCTAACCCTAACCCTAGGTCCAATCCTAACGCTAACCGTCTCTCTAACCCTAGCCCTCAACCTATCCCCAACCCTTGGTCCAATCCTAAACCTAACCCTCTCTCTAACCCTAGCCCTCAACATAACCCTAACCCTAGGTCCAATCCTAACCCTAACCGTCTCTCTAACCCTAGCCCTCAACATAAACCTAACCCTAGGTCGAATCCTAACCCTAACCGTCTCTCTAACCCTAGCCCTCAACATAACCCTAACCCTAGGTCCAATCCTAACCCTAACCCTCTCTCTAACCCTAGCCCTTAACATAACCCTAATCCTAGGTCCAATCCTAACCCTAACCCTCTCTCTAACCCTAGCCCTCAACCTAACCCTAACCCTAGGTCCAATCCTAAACCTAACCGTCTCTCTAACCCTAGCCCTTCAGCATAACCCTAACCCTAGGTCCAATCCTAATCCTAACCGTCTCTCTGAACGTAGCCCTCAACATAACCCTAACCCTAGGTCCAATCCTAACCCTAACCGTCTCTCGAACCTTAGCCCTCAACATAACCCTAACCCTAGGGACAATCCTAACCCTGACCGTCTCTCTAACCCTAGCCCTCAACATACCCCTAACCCTAGGTCCAATCCTAACCCTAACCGTCTCTCTAACAGTAGCCCTCAACATAACCCTGACCCTAGGTCCAATCCTAACCCTAACCGACTCTCTAACCCTAGCTCTAAACATAACCCTAACCCTAGGTCCACTCCTAACCCTAGCCCTCAACATATCCCTAACCCTAGGTCCAATCCTCCCCCTTACCGTCTCTCTAACCCTAGCCCTCAACATAACCCTAACCCTAGATCCAATCCTAACCCTAACCGTCTCTCTAACCCTAGCCCTCAACATAACACTAACCCTAGGTCCAATCCTAACCATAAGCGTCACTCTAACCCTAGCTCTCAACATAACCCTAACCCTAGGTCCAATCCTAACCCTAACCGTCTCTCTAACCCTACCACTCAACATAACCCTAACCCTAGGTCCAATCCTAACCCTAACCGTCTCTCTAAACCTACCCCTCAACCTAACCCTAACCCTAGGTCCAATCCTAACCCTAACCGTCTCTCTAACCCTTGCCCTCAACCTAACCCTAACCCTAGGTCCACTCCTAACCCTAACCGTCTCTCTAACCCTAGCCCTCAACCTAACCCTAACCCTAGGTCCAATCATAACCCTAACCGTCTCTCTAACCCTAGTTCTCAACCTAAACCTTATCCGACGTCCAATCCTAACCCTAACCGTCTCTCTAACCTTAGCCCTCAACATAACCCTAACCCTATGTCCAATCCTCATCCTAACAGTCTCTCTAACCTTAGCCCTCAACATAACCCTAACCCTAGGTCTATTCCTAGCACTAACCGTCTCTCTAACCCTAGCCCTCAAAATAACCCTAACCCTAGGTCCAATCCTAACCCTAACCGTCTCTCGAACCTTAGCCCTCAACATAACCCTAACCCTAGGTCCAATCCTAACCCTGACCGTCTCTCTAACCCTAGCCCTCAACATAACCCTAACCCTAGGTCCAATCCTAACCCTAACCGTCTCTCTAACCCTAGCCCTCAACATAACCCTAACCCTAGGTCCAATCCTAACCCTAACCGACTCTCTAACCCTAGCCCTAAACATAACCCTAACCCTTGGTCCAATCCTAACCCTAGCCCTCAACATAACCCTAACCCTAGGTCCAATCCTCCCCCTTACCGTCTCTCTAACCCTAGCCCTCAACATAACCCTAACCCTAGGTCCAATCCTAACCCTAACCGTCTCTCTAACCCTAGCCCTCAACATAACCCTAACCCTACCTCCAATCCTAATATTAACCGTCTCTGTAACCCTAGCCCTCAACCTAACCCTAACCCTAGGTTCAATCCTAACCCTAACCGTCTCTCTAACCCGAGCCCTCAACCTAAACCTTATCAAACGTCCAATCCTAGCCCTAACCATCTCTCTAACCCTAGCCCTCAACATAGCCCTAACCCTAGGTCCAATCCTAACCCTAACCGTCTCTCTAACCCTAGCCCTCAACCTAAGCCCAACCCTAGGTCCAATCCTAACCCTAACCGTCCCTCTAACCCTAGCCCTCAACATAACCCTAACCCTAAGTCCAATCCTAACCCTAACCGACTCTCTAACCCTAGCCCTAAACATAACCCTAACCCTAGGTCCAATCCTAACCCTAGCCCTCAACATAACCCTAACCCTAGGTCCAATCCTCCCCCTTTCCGACTCTCTAACCCTAGCCCTCAACATAACCCTAACCCTAGGTCCAATCCTAACCCTAATATCTCTCTAACCATAGCCCTCAACATAACCCTAACCCTAGGTCCAATCCTAACCATAACCGTTACTCTAACCCTAGCTCTCAACATAACCCTAACCCTAGGTCCAATCCTAACCCTAACCGTCTCTCGAACCATAGCCCTCAACATAACCCTAACCCTAGGGACAATCCTAACCCTGACCGTCTCTCTAACCTTAGCCCTCAACATAACCCTAACCCTAGCTCCAATCCTTACCCTAACTGTCTCTCTAACCCTAGCCCTCAACATAACCCTAACCCTAGGTCCAATCCTAACCCTAACCGACTCTCTAACCCTAGCCCTAAACATAACCCTAACCCTAGGTCCAATCCTAACCCTAGCCCTCAACATAACCCTAACCCTAGGTCCAATCCACCCCCTTACCATCTCTCTAACCCTAGCCCTCAACATAAGCCTAACCCTAGGTCCAATCCTAACCCTAACCGTCTCTCTAACCATAGCCCTCAACATAACCCTAACCCTAGGTCCAATCCTAACCATAACCGTCTCTCTAACCCTAGCCCTCAACATAACACTAACCCTAGGTCCAATCCTAACCCTAACCATCTCTCTAACCCTACCCCTCAACATAACCCTAACCCTAGGTCCAATCCTAACCCTAACCGTCTCTCTAACCCTAGCCCTCAACATAACCCTAACCCTAGGTCCAATCCTAACCCTATCCGTCTCTCTAACCCTAGCCCTCAACATAACCCTAACCCTATGTCCAATCCTCATCCTACCTGTCTCTCTAACCTTAGCCCTCCACCTAACCCTAACCGTAGGTCCAATTCTAGCACTAACCGTCTCTCTAACCCTAGCCCTCAACATAACCCTAACCCTAGGTCCAATCCTAACCCTAACCGTCTCTCTAACCCTAGCCCTCAACATAACCCTAACCCTAGGTCCAATCCTAACCCTAACCGTCTCTCTAACCCTAGCCCTCAACATAACCCTAACCCTAGGTCCAATCCTAACCCTAACCGACTCTCTAACCCTAACCCTAAACATAACCCTAACCCTAGGTCCAATCCTAACCCTAGCCCTCAACATAACCCTAACCCTAGGTCCAATCCACCCCCTTACCATCTCTGTAACGCTAGCCCTCAACATAAGCCTAACCCTAGGTCCAATCCTAACCCTAACCGTCTCTCTAAACATAGCCCTCAACATAACCCTAACCCTAGGTCCAATCCTAACCATAACCGTCTCTCTAACCCTAGCCCTCAACATAACACTAACCCTAGGTCCAATCCTAACCCTAACCGTCTCTCTAACCCTACCCCTCAACATAACCCTAACCCTAGGTCCTATCCTAACCCTAACCGTCTCTCTAACCCTAGCCCTCAACATAACCGTAACCCTAGGTCCAATCCTAACCCTATCCGTCTCTCTAACCCTAGCCCTCAACATAACCCTAACCCTATGTCCAATCCTCATCCTACCCGTCTCTGTAACCTTAGCCCTCCACCTAACCCTAACCCTAGGTCCAATTCTAGCACTAACCCTCTCTCTAACCCTACCCCTCAACATAACCCTAACCCTAGGTCCAATCCTAACCCTAACCGTCTCTCTAACCCTAGCCCTCAACATAACCCTAACCCTAGGTCCAATCCTAACCCTAACCGTCCCTCTAACCCTAGCCCTCAACATAACCCTAACCCTAGGTCCAATCCTAACCCCAACCGACTCTCTGAACCTACTCCTCAACATAACCCTAACCCTAGGTCCAATCCTAACCCTAACCGTCTCTCGAACCGTAGCCCTCAACATAACCCTAACCCTAGGGACAATCCTAACCCTGACCGTCTCTTTAACCCTAGCCCTCAACATAACCATAACCCTAGGTCCAATCCTAACCCTAACCGTCTCTCTAACCCTAGCCCTCAACATAACCCTAACCCTAGGTACAATCCTAACCCTAACCGACTCTCTAACCCTAGCCCTAAACATAACCCTAACCCTTGGTCCAATCCTAACCCTAGCCCTCAACATAACCCTAACCCTAGGTCCAATCCTCCCCCTTACCGTCTCTCTAACCCTAGCCCTCAACATAACCCTAACCCTAGGTCCAATACTAACCCTAACCGTCTCTCTAACCCTAGCCCTCAACCTAACCCTATCCCTAGGTTCAATCCTAACCCTAACCGTCTCTCTAACCCGAGCCCTCAACCTAAACCTTATCAAACGTCCAATCCTAGCCCTAACAATCTCTCTAACCCTAGCCCTCAACATAACCCTAACCCTAGGTCCAATCCTAACCCTAACCGTCTCTCTAAGCCTAGCCCTCAACATAATCCTAACCCTAGGTCCAATCCTAACCCTAACCGTCTCTCTAACCCTAGCCCTCAACCTAACCCCAACCCTAGGTCCAATCCTAACCCTAACAGTCTCTCTAACCCTAGCCCTCAACCTAACCCCAACCCTTGGTGCTATCCTAACCCTAACCATCTCTCTAACCCTAGCCCTCAACCTAACCCTAACCCTAGGTCCAATCCTAACCCTAACCGTCTCTCTAACCCTAGCCCTCAACCTATCCCCAACCCTTGGTCCAATCCTAAACCTAACCCTCTCTAACCCTAGCCCTCAACATAACCCTAACCCCAGGTCCAATCCTAACCCTAACCGTCTCTCTAACCCTAGCCCTCAATATAAACCTAACCCTAGGTCGAATCCTAACCCTAACCGTCTCTCTAACCCTAGCCCTCAACATAACCCTAACCCTAGGTCCAATCCTAACCCTAACCGTCTCTCTAACCCTAGCCCTTAACATAACCCTAATCCTAGGTCCAATCCTAACCCTAACCCTCTCTCTAACCCTAGCCCTCAACCTAACCCTAACCCTAGGTCCAATCCTAAACCTAACCGTCTCTCTAACCCTAGCCCTTCAGCATTACCCTAACCCTAGGTCCAATCCTAATCCTAACCGTCTCTCTGAACGTAGCCCTCAACATAACCCTAACCCTAGGTCCAATCCTAACCCTAACCGTCTCTCGAACCTTAGCCCTCAAGATAACCCTAACCCTAGGGACAATCCTAACCCTGACCGTCTCTCTAACCCTAGCCCTCAACATACCCCTAACCCTAGGTCCAATCCTAACCCTAACCGTCTCTCTAACAGTAGCCCTCAACATAACCCTGACCCTAGGTCCAATCCTAACCATAAGCGTCACTCTAACCCTAGCTCTCAACATAACCCTAACCCTAGGTCCAATCCTAACCCTAACCATCTCTCTAACCCTACCACTCAACATAACCCTAACCCTAAGTCCAATCCTAACCCTAACCGTCTCTCTAAACCTACCCCTCAACCTAACCCTAACCCTAGGTCCAATCCTAACGCTAACCGTCTCTCTATCCCTTGCCCTCAACCTAACCCTAACCCTAGGTCCAATCCTAACCCTAACCGTCTCTCTAACCCTAGCCCTCAACCTAACCCTAACCCTAGGTCCAATCATAACCCTAACCGTCTCTCTAACCCTAGCTCTCAACCTAAACCTTACCCGACGTCCAATCCTAACGCTAACCGTCTCTCTAACCTTAGCCCTCAACATAACCCTAACCCTATGTCCAATCCTCATCCTAACCGTCTCTCTAACCTTAGCCCTCAACATAACCCTAACCCTAGGTCTATTCCTAGCACTAACCGTCTCTCTAACCCTAGCCCTCAAAATAACCCTAACCCTAGGTCCAATCCTAACGCTAACCGTCTCTCGAACCTTAGCCCTCAACATAACCCTAACCCTAGGTCCAATCCTAACCCTGACCGTCTCTCTAACCCTAGCCCTCAACATAACCCTAACCCTAGGTCCACTCCTAACCCTAACCGTCTCTCTAACCCTAGCCCTCAACATAACCCTAACCCTAGGTCCAATCCTAACCCTAACCGACTCTCTAACCCTAGCCCTAAACATAACCCTAACCCTTGGTCCAATCCTAACCCTAGCCCTCAACATAACCCTCACCCTAGGTCCAATCCTCCCCCTTACCGTCTCTCTAACCCTAGCCCTCAACATAACCCTAACCCTAGGTCCAATCCTAACCCTAACCGTCTCTCTAACCCTAGCCCTTAACATAACCCTAATCCTAGGTCCAATCCTAACACTAACCCTCTCTCTAACCCGAGCCCTCAACCTAACCCTAACCCTAGGTCCAATCCTAAACCTAACCGTCTCTCTAACCCTAGGGACAATCCTAACCCTGACCGTCTCTTTAACCCTAGCCCTCAACATAACCCTAACCCTAGGTCCAATCCTAACCCTAACCGTCTCTCTAACCCTAGCCCTCAACCTATCCCCAACCCTTGGTCCAATCCCAAACCTAACCCTCTCTCTAACCCTAGCCCTCAACATAACCCTAACCCTAGGTCCAATCCTAACCCTAACCGTCTCTCTAACCCTAGCCCTCAACATAAACCTAACCCTAGGTCGAATCCTAACCCTAACCGTCTCTCTAACCCTAGCCCTCAACATAACCCTAACCCTAGGTCCAATCCTAACCCTAACCGTCTCTCTAACCCTAGCCCTTAACATAACCCTAATCCTAGGTCCAATCCTAACCCTAACCCTCTCTCTATCCCTAGCCCTCAACCTAACCCTAACCCTAGGTCCAATCCTAAACCTAACCGTCTCTCTAACCCTAGCCCTTCAGCATAACCCTAACCCTAGGTCCAATCCTAATCCTAACCGTCTCTCTGAACGTGGCCCTCAACATAACCCTAACCCTAGGTCCAATCCTAACCCTAACCGTCTCTCGAACCTTAGCCCTCAACATAACCCTAACCCTAGGGACAATCCTAACACTGACCGTCTCTCTAACCCTAGCCCTCAACATACCCCTAACCCTAGGTCCAATCCTAACCCTAACCGTCTCTCTAACAGTAGCCCTCAACATAACCCTGACCCTAGGTCCAATCCTAACCCTAACCGACTCTCTAACCCTAGCTCTAAACATAACCCTAACCCTAGGTCCACTCCTAAACCTAGCCCTCAACATATCCCTAACCCTAGGTCCAATCCTCCCCCTTACCGTCTCTCTAACCCTAGCCCTCAACATAACCCTAACCCTAGGTCCAATCCTAACCCTAACCGTCTCTCTAACCCTAGCCCTCAACATAACACTAACCCTAGGTCCAATCCTAACCATAAGCGTCACTCTAACCCTAGCTCTCAACATAACCCTAACCCTAGGTCCAATCCTAACCCTAACCGTCTCTCTAACCCTACCACTCAACATAACCGTAACCCTAGGTCCAATCCTAACCCTAACCGTCTCTCTAAACCTACCCCTCAACCTAACCCTAACCCTAGGTCCAATCCTAACCCTAACCGTCTCTCTAACCCTTGCCCTCAACCTAACCCTAACCCTAGGTCCAATCCTAACCCTAACCGTCTCTCTAACCCTAGCCCTCAACCTAACCCTAACCCTAGGTCCAATCATAACCCTAACCGTCTCTCTAACCCTAGCTCTCAACCTAAACCTTATCCGACGTCCAATCCTAACCCTAACCGTCTCTCTAACCTTAGCCCTCAACATAACCCTAACCCTATGTCCAATCCTCATCCTAACCGTCTCTCTAACCTTAGCCCTCAACATAACCCTAACCCTAGGTCTATTCCTAGCACTAACCGTCTCTCTAACCCTAGCCCTCAAAATAACCCTAACCCTAGGTCCAATCCTAACCCTAACCGTCTCTCGAACCTTACCTCTCAACATAACCCTAACCCTAGGTCCAATCCTAACCCTAACCGACTCTCTAACCCTAGCCCTAAACATAACCCTAACCCTTGGTCCAATCCTAACCCTAGCCCTCAACATAACCCTAACCCTAGGTCCAATACTCCCCCTTACCGTCTCTCCAACCCTAGCCCTCAACATAACCCTAACCCTAGGTCCAATCCTAACCCTAACCGTCTCTCTAACCCTAGCCCTTAACATAACCCTAATCCTAGGTCCAATCCTAACACTAACCCTCTCTCTAACCCTAGCCCTCAACCTAACCCTAACCCTAGGTCCAATCCTAAACCTAACCGTCTCTCTAACCCTAGGGACAATCCTAACCCTGACCGTCTCTTTAACCCTAGCCCTCAACATAACCCTAACCCTAGGTCCAATCCTAACCCTAACCGTCTCTCTAACCCTAGCCCTCAACCTATCCCCAACCCTTGGTCCAATCCCAAACCTAACCCTCTCTCTAACCCTAGCCCTCAACATAACCCTAACCCTAGGTCCAATCCTAACCCTAACCGTCTCTCTAACCCTAGCCCTCAACATAAACCTAACCCTAGGTCGAATCCTAACCCTAACCGTCTCTCTAACCCTAGCCCTCAACATAACCCTAACCCTAGTTCCAATCCTAACCCTAACCGTCTCTCTAACCCTAGCCCTTAACATAACCCTAATCCTAGGTCCAATCCTAACCCTAACCCTCTCTCTATCCCTAGCCCTCAACCTAACCCTAACCCTAGGTCCAATCCTAAACCTAACCGTCTCTCTAACCCTAGCCCTTCAGCATAACCCTAACCCTAGGTCCAATCCTAATCCTAACCGTCTCTCTGAACGTGGCCCTCAACATAACCCTAACCCTAGGTCCAATCCTAACCCTAACCGTCTCTCGAACCTTAGCCCTCAACATAACCCTAACCCTAGGGACAATCCTAACACTGACCGTCTCTCTAACCCTAGCCCTCAACATACCCCTAACCCTAGGTCCAATCCTAACCCTAACCGTCTCTCTAACAGTAGCCCTCAACATAACCCTGACCCTAGGTCCAATCCTAACCCTAACCGACTCTCTAACCCTAGCTCTAAACAAAACCCTAACCCTAGGTCCACTCCTAAACCTAGCCCTCAACATATCCCTAACCCTAGGTCCAATCCTCCCCCTTACCGTCTCTCTAACCCTAGCCCTCAACATAACCCTAACCCTAGGTCCAATCCTAACCCTAACCGTCTCTCTAACCCTAGCCCTCAACATAACACTAACCCTAGGTCCAATCCTAACCATAAGCGTCACTCTAACCCTAGCTCTCAACATAACCCTAACCCTAGGTCCAATCCTAACCCTAACCGTCTCTCTAACCCTACCACTCAACATAACCCTAACCCTAGGTCCAATCCTAACCCTAACCGTCTCTGTAAACCTACCCCTCAACCTAACCCTAACCCTAGGTCCAATCCTAACCCTAACCGTCTCTCTAACCCTTGCCCTCAACCTAACCCTAACCCTAGGTCCAATCCTAACCCTAACCGTCTCTCTAACCCTAGCCCTCAACCTAACCCTAACCCTAGGTCCAATCATAACCCTAACCGTCTCTCTAACCCTAGCTCTCAACCTAAACCTTATCCGACGTCCAATCCTAACCCTAACCGTCTCTCTAACCTTAGCCCTCAACATAACCCTAACCCTATGTCCAATCCTCATCCTAACCGTCTCTCTAACCTTAGCCCTCAACATAACCCTAACCCTAGGTCTATTCCTAGCACTAACCGTCTCTCTAACCCTAGCCCTCAAAATAACCCTAACCCTAGGTCCAATCCTAACCCTAACCGTCTCTCGAACCTTAGCCCTCAACATAACCCTAACCCTAGGTCCAATCCTAACCCTAACCGTCTCCCTAACCCTAGCCCTCAACATAACCCAAACCCTAGGGCCAATCCTAACCCTAACCGACTCTCTAACCCTAGCCCTACACATAACCCTAACCCTTGGTCCAATCCTAACCCTAGCCCTCAACATAACCCTAACCCTAGGTCCAATACTCCCCCTTACCGTCTCTCTAACCCTAGCCCTCAACATAACCCTAACCCTAGGTCCAATCCTAACCCTAACCGTCTCTCTAACCCTAGCCCTTAACATAACCCTAATCCTAGGTCCAATCCTAACACTAACCCTCTCTCTAACCCTAGCCCTCAACCTAACCCTAACCCTAGGTCCAATCCTAAACCTAACCGTCTCTCTAACCCTAGGGACAATCCTAACCCTGACCGTCTCTTTAACCCTAGCCCTTAACATAACCATAACCCTAGGTCCAATCCTAACCCTAACCGTCTCTCTAACCCTAGCCCTCAACATAACCCTAACCCTAGGTCCAATCCTAACCCTAACCGACTCTCTAACCCTAGCCCTAAACATAACCCTAACCCTTGGTCCAATCCTAACCCTAGCCCTCAACATAACCCTAACCCTAGGTCCAATCCTCCCCCTTACCGTCTCTCTAACCCTAGCCCTCAACATAACCCTAACCCTATGTCCAATCATAACCATAACCGTCTCTCTAACCCTAGCCCTCAACATAACCCTAACCCTAGGTCCAATCCTAACCCTAACCGTCTCTCTAACCCTAGCCCTCAACATAACCCTAACCCTAGGTCCAATCCTAACCCTAACCGTCTCTCTAACGCTAGCCCTCCACCTAACCCTAACCCTAGGTCTATTCCTAGACCTAACCGTCTCTCTAACCCTAGCCCTCAACATAACCCTAACCCTAGGTCCAATCCTAACCCTAACCATCACTCTAAGCCTAGCCCTCAACATAAACCTAACCCTAGGTCCAATCCTAACCCTAACCGTCTCTCTAACCCTAGCCCTCAACATAACCCTAACCCTAGGTCCAATGCTAACCCTAACCGTCTCTCTAACCCTAGCCCTCAACATAACCCTAACCCTAGGTCCAATCCTAACCCTAACCGTCCCTCTAACCCTAGCCCTCAACATAACACTAACCCTAGGTCAAATCCTAACCCTAACCGTCTGTCTAACCCTAGCCCTCAACCTAACCCTAACCCTACGTCCAATCCTAACACTAACCGTCTCTCTAACCCTAGCCCTCAACCTAACCCTAACCCTAGGTCCAATCCTAGCCCTAACCGTCTCTCTAACCCTAGCCCTCAACATAACCCTAACCCTAGGTCCAATCCTAACCCTAACCGTCTCTCTGAACCTAGCCCTCAACATAACCCTAACCCTAGGTCCAATCCTAACCCTAACCGTCTCTCGAACCTTAGCCCTCAACATAACCCTAACCCTAATTCCAATCCTAACCCTAACCGTCTTTCTAACGCTAGCCCTCAACCTAACCCTAACCCTAGGTCTATTCCTAGACCTAACCGTCTCTCTAACCCTAGCCCTCAACATAACCCTAACCCTAGGTCCAATCCTAACCCTAACCATCTCTCTAAGCCTAGCCCTCAACATAAACCTAAACCTAGGTCCAATCCTAACCCTAACCGTCTCTCTAACCCTAGCCCTCAACATAACCCTAACCCTAGGTCCAATCCTAACCCTAACCGACTCTCTAAATCTAGCCCTAAACATAACCCTAACCCTAGGTCCAATACTAACCCTAGCCCTCAACATAACCTTAACCCTAGGTCCAATCCACCCCCTTACCATCTCTCTAACCCTAGCCCTCAACATAAGCCTAACCCTAGGTCCAATCCTAACCCTAACCGTCTCTCTAACCATAGCCCTCAACATAACCCTAACCCTAGGTCCAATCCTAACCATAACCGTCTCTCTAACCCTAGCCCTCAACATAACCCTAACCCTAGGTCCAATCCTAACCCTAACCGTCTCTCTAACCCTACCCCTCAACATAACCCTAACCCTAGGTCCAATCCTAACCCTATCCGTCTCTCTAACCCTAGCCCTCAACATAACCCTAACCGTATGTCCAATCCTCATCCTACCCGTCTCTCTAACCTTAGCCCTCCACCTAACCCTAACCGTAGGTCCAATTCTAGCACTAACCGTCTCTCTAACCCTAGCCCTCAACATAACCCTAACCCTAGGTCCAATCCTAACCCTAACCGTCTCTCTAACCCTAGCCCTCAACATAACCTTAACCCTAGGTCCAATCCTAACCCTAACCGTCCCTCTAACCCTAGCCCTCAGCCTAACCCTAACCCTAGGTCCAATCCTCCCCCTTACCGTCTCTCTAAACCTAGCCCTCAACATAACCCTAACCCTAGGTCCAATCCTAACCCTAACCGTCTCTCTAACCCTAGCCCTCAACATAACACTAACCCTAGGTCCAATCCTAACCATAAGCGTCACTGTAACCCTAGCTCTCAACATAACCCTAACCCTAGGTCCAATCCTAACCCTAAGCGTCTCTCTAACCCTACCACTCAACATAACCCTAACCCGAGGTCCAATCCTAACCCTAACCATCTCTCTAAACCTACCCCTCAACCTAACCCTAACCCTAGGTCCAATCCTAACCCTAACCGTCTCTCTAACCCTAGCCCTCAACCTAACCCTAACCCTAGGTCCAATCCTAACCCTAACCGTCTCTCTAAACCTAGTCCTCAAACTAACCGTAACCCTAGGTCCAATCCTAACCCTAACCGTCTCTCTAACCCTAGCCCTCAACCTAAACCTTATCCGACGTCCAATCCTAACCCTAACCGTCTCTCTAACCTTAGCCCTCAACATAACCCTAACCCTATGTCCAATCCTCATCCTAACCGTCTCTCTAACCTTAGCCCTCAACCTAACCCTAACCCTAGGTCCAATTCTAGCACTAACCGTCTCTCTAACCCTAGCCCTCAACATAACCCTAACCCTCGGTCCAATCCTAACCCTAACCGTCTCTCTAACCCTAGCCCTCAACATAACCCTAACCCTAGGTCCAATCCTAACCCTAACCGTCCCTCTAACCCTAGCCCTCAACATAACACTAACCCTAGGTCAAATCCTAACCCTAACCGTCTGTCTAACCCTAGCCCTCAACCTAACCCTAACCCTACGTCCAATCCTAACCCTAACCGTCTCTCTAACCCTAGCCCTCAACCTAACCCTAACCCTAGGTTCAATCCTAGCCCTAACCGTCTCTCTAACCCTAGCCCTCAACATAACCCTAACCCTAGGTCCAATCCTAACCCTAACCGTCTCTCTGAACCTAGCCCTCAACATAACCCTAACCCTAGGTCCAATCCTAACCCTAACCGTCTCTCTAACCCTAGCCCTCAACATAACCCTAACCCTAGGTCCAATCCTAACCCTAACCGTCCCTCTAACCCTAGCCCTCAACATAACCCTAACCCTAGGTCCAATCCTAACCCTAACCGTCACTCTAACCCTAGCCCTCAACATAACCCTAACCCTAGGTCAAATCCTAACCCTAACCGTCTGTTTAACCCTAGCCCTCAACCTAACCCTAACCCTAGGTCCAATCCTAACACTAACAGTCTCTCTAACCCTAGCCCTCAACCTAACCCCAACCCTTGGTGCTATCCTAACCCTAACCATTTCTCTAACCCTAGCCCTCAACCTAACCCTAACCCTAGGTCCAATCCTAACCCTAACCGTCTCTCTAACCCTAGCCCTCAACATAACCCTAACCCTACCTCCAATCCTAACCTTAACCGACTCTCTAACCCTAGCCCTCAACCTAACCCTAACCCTAGGTTCAATCTTAACACTAACCGTCTCTCTAACCCGAGCCCTCAACCTAAACCTTATCAAACGTCCAATCCTAGCCCTAACCGTCTCTCTAACCCTAGCCCTCAACATAACCCTAACCCTATGTCCAATCGTAACCATAACCGTCTCTCTAACCCTAGCCCTCAACATAACCCTAACCCTAGGTCCAATCCTAACCCTAACCGTCTCTCTAACCCTAGCCCTCAACATAACCCTAACCCTAGGTCCAATCCTAACCCTAACCGTCTCTCTAACGCTAGCCCTCCACCTAACCCTAACCCTAGGTCTATTCCTAGACCTAACCGTCTCTCTCTCACCCTAGCCCTCAACATAACCCTAACCCTAGGTCCAATCCTAACCCTAACCATCACTCTAAGCCTAGCCCTCAACATAAACCTAACCCTAGGTCCAATCCTAACCCTAACCGTCTCTCTAACCCTAGCCCTCAACATAACCCTAACCCTAGGTCCAATGCTAACCCTAACCGTCTCTCTAACCCTAGCCCTCAACATAACCCTAACCCTAGGTCCAATCCTAACCCTAACCGTCCCTCTAACCCTAGCCCTCAACATAACACTAACCCTAGGTCAAATCCTAACCCTAACCGTCTGTCTAACCCTAGCCCTCAACCTAACCCTAACCCTACGTCCAATCCTAACACTAACCGTCTCTCTAACCCTAGCCCTCAACCTAACCCTAACCCTAGGTCCAATCCTAGCCCTAACCGTCTCTCTAACCCTAGCCCTCAACATAACCCTAACCCTAGGTCCAATCCTAACCCTAACCGTCTCTCTGAACCTAGCCCTCAACATAACCCTAACCCTAGGTCCAATCCTAACCCTAACCGTCTCTCGAACCTTAGCCCTCAACATAACCCTAACCCTAATTCCAATCCTAACCCTAACCGTCTTTCTAACGCTAGCCCTCAACCTAACCCTAACCCTAGGTCTATTCCTAGACCTAACCGTCTCTCTAACCCTAGCCCTCAACATAACCCTAACCCTAGGTCCAATCCTAACCCTAACCATCTCTCTAAGCCTAGCCCTCAACATAAACCTAAACCTAGGTCCAATCCTAACCCTAACCGTCTCTCTAACCCTAGCCCTCAACATAACCCTAACCCTAGGTCCAATCCTAACCCTAACCGACTCTCTAAATCTAGCCCTAAACATAACCCTAACCCTAGGTCCAATACTAACCCTAGCCCTCAACATAACCTTAACCCTAGGTCCAATCCACCCCCTTACCATCTCTCTAACCCTAGCCCTCAACATAAGCCTAACCCTAGGTCCAATCCTAACCCTAACCGTCTCTCTAACCATAGCCCTCAACATAACCCTAACCCTAGGTCCAATCCTAACCATAACCGTCTCTCTAACCCTAGCCCTCAACATAACCCTAACCCTAGGTCCAATCCTAACCCTAACCGTCTCTCTAACCCTACCCCTCAACATAACCCTAACCCTAGGTCCAATCCTAACCCTATCCGTCTCTCTAACCCTAGCCCTCAACATAACCCTAACCGTATGTCCAATCCTCATCCTACCCGTCTCTCTAACCTTAGCCCTCCACCTAACCCTAACCGTAGGTCCAATTCTAGCACTAACCGTCTCTCTAACCCTAGCCCTCAACATAACCCTAACCCTAGGTCCAATCCTAACCCTAACCGTCTCTCTAACGCTAGCCCTCCACCTAACCCTAACCCTAGGTCTATTCCTAGACCTAACCGTCTCTCTAACCCTAGCCCTCAACATAACCCTAACCCTAGGTCCAATCCTAACCCTAACCATCACTCTAAGCCTAGCCCTCAACATAAACCTAACCCTAGGTCCAATCCTAACCCTAACCGTCTCTCTAACCCTAGCCCTCAACATAACCCTAACCCTAGGTCCAATGCTAACCCTAACCGTCTCTCTAACCCTAGCCCTCAACATAACCCTAACCCTAGGTCCAATCCTAACCCTAACCGTCCCTCTAACCCTAGCCCTCAACATAACACTAACCCTAGGTCAAATCCTAACCCTAACCGTCTGTCTAACCCTAGCCCTCAACCTAACCCTAACCCTACGTCCAATCCTAACACTAACCGTCTCTCTAACCCTAGCCCTCAACCTAACCCTAACCCTAGGTCCAATCCTAGCCCTAACCGTCTCTCTAACCCTAGCCCTCAACATAACCCTAACCCTAGGTCCAATCCTAACCCTAACCGTCTCTCTGAACCTAGCCCTCAACATAACCCTAACCCTAGGTCCAATCCTAACCCTAACCGTCTCTCGAACCTTAGCCCTCAACATAACCCTAACCCTAATTCCAATCCTAACCCTAACCGTCTTTCTAACGCTAGCCCTCAACCTAACCCTAACCCTAGGTCTATTCCTAGACCTAACCGTCTCTCTAACCCTAGCCCTCAACATAACCCTAACCCTAGGTCCAATCCTAACCCTAACCATCTCTCTAAGCCTAGCCCTCAACATAAACCTAAACCTAGGTCCAATCCTAACCCTAACCGTCTCTCTAACCCTAGCCCTCAACATAACCCTAACCCTAGGTCCAATCCTAACCCTAACCGACTCTCTAAATCTAGCCCTAAACATAACCCTAACCCTAGGTCCAATACTAACCCTAGCCCTCAACATAACCTTAACCCTAGGTCCAATCCACCCCCTTACCATCTCTCTAACCCTAGCCCTCAACATAAGCCTAACCCTAGGTCCAATCCTAACCCTAACCGTCTCTCTAACCATAGCCCTCAACATAACCCTAACCCTAGGTCCAATCCTAACCATAACCGTCTCTGTAACCCTAGCCCTCAACATAACCCTAACCCTAGGTCCAATCCTAACCCTAACCGTCTCTCTAACCCTACCCCTCAACATAACCCTAACCCTAGGTCCAATCCTAACCCTATCCGTCTCTCTAACCCTAGCCCTCAACATAACCCTAACCGTATGTCCAATCCTCATCCTACCCGTCTCTCTAACCTTAGCCCTCCACCTAACCCTAACCGTAGGTCCAATTCTAGCACTAACCGTCTCTCTAACCCTAGCCCTCAACATAACCCTAACCCTAGGTCCAATCCTAACCCTAACCGTCTCTCTAACCCTAGCCCTCAACATAACCTTAACCCTAGGTCCAATCCTAACCCTAACCGTCCCTCTAACCCTAGCCCTCAGCCTAACCCTAACCCTAGGTCCAATCCTCCCCCTTACCGTCTCTCTAAACCTAGCCCTCAACATAACCCTAACCCTAGGTCCAATCCTAACCCTAACCGTCTCTCTAACCCTAGCCCTCAACATAACACTAACCCTAGGTCCAATCCTAACCATAAGCGTCACTGTAACCCTAGCTCTCAACATAACCCTAACCCTAGGTCCAATCCTAACCCTAAGCGTCTCTCTAACCCTACCACTCAACATAACCCTAACCCGAGGTCCAATCCTAACCCTAACCGTCTCTCTAAACCTACCCCTCAACCTAACCCTAACCCTAGGTCCAATCCTAACCCTAACCGTCTCTCTAACCCTAGCCCTCAACCTAACCCTAACCCTAGGTCCAATCCTAACCCTAACCGTCTCTCTAAACCTAGTCCTCAAACTAACCGTAACCCTAGGTCCAATCCTAACCCTAACCGTCTCTCTAACCCTAGCCCTCAACCTAAACCTTATCCGACGTCCAATCCTAACCCTAACAGTCTCTATAACCTTAGCCCTCAACATAACCCTAACCCTATGTCCAATCCTCATCCTAACCGTCTCTCTAACCTTAGCCCTCAACCTAACCCTAACCCTAGGTCCAATTCTAGCACTAACCGTCTCTCTAACCCTAGCCCTCAACATAACCCTAACCCTCGGTCCAATCCTAACCCTAACCGTCTCTCTAACCCTAGCCCTCAACATAACCCTAACCCTAGGTCCAATCCTAACCCTAACCGTCCCTCTAACCCTAGCCCTCAACATAACACTAACCCTAGGTCAAATCCTAACCCTAACCGTCTGTCTAACCCTAGCCCTCAACCTAACCCTAAACCTACGTCCAATCCTAACCCTAACCGTCTCTCTAACCCTAGCCCTCAACCTAACCCTAACCCTAGGTTCAATCCTAGCCCTAACCGTCTCTCTAACCCTAGCCCTCAACATAACCCTAACCCTAGGTCCAATCCTAACCCTAACCGTCTCTCTGAACCTAGCCCTCAACATAACCCTAACCCTAGGTCCAATCCTAACCCTAACCGTCTCTCGAACCTTAGCCCTCAACATAACCCTAACCCTAGGTCCAATCCTAACCCTAACCGTCTCTCTAACGCTAGCCCTCAACCTAACCCTAACCCTAGGTCTATTCCTAGACCTAACCGTCTCTCTAACCCTAGCCCTCAACATAACCCTAACCCTAGGTCCAATCCTAACCCTAACCATCTCTCTAAGCCTAGCCCTCAACATAAACCTAACCCTAGGTCCAATCCTAACCCTAACCGTCTCTCTAACCCTAGCCCTCAACATAACCCTAACCCTAGGTCCAATCCTAACCCTAACCGTCTCTCTAACGCTAGCCCTCAACCTAACCCTAACCCTAGGTCTATTCCTAGACCTAACCGTCTCTCTAACCCTAGCCCTCAACATAACCCTAACCCTAGGTCCAATCCTAACCCTAACCATCTCTCTAAGCCTAGCCCTCAACATAAACCTAACCCTAGGTCCAATCCTAACCCTAACCGTCTCTCTAACCCTAGCCCTCAACATAACCCTAACCCTAGGTCCAATCCTAACCCTAACCGTCTCTCTAACCCTAGCCCTCAACATAACCCTAACCCTAGGTCCAATCCTAACCCTAACCGTCCCTCTAACCCTAGCCCTCAACATAACACTAACCCTAGGTCAAATCCTAACCCTAACCGTCTGTCTAACCCTAGCCCTCAACCTAACCCTAACCCTACGTCCAATCCTAACCCTAACCGTCTCTCTAACCCTAGCCCTCAACCTAACCCTAACCCTAGGTCCAATCCTAGCCCTAACGGTCTCTCTAACCCTAGCCCTCAACATAACCCTAACCCTAGGTCCAATCCTAACCCTAACCGTCTCTCTGAACCTAGCCCTCAACATAACCCTAACCCTAGGTCCAATCCTAACCCTAACCATCTCTCGAACCTTAGCCCTCAACATAACCCTAACCCTAGGTCCAATCCTAACCCTAACCGTCTCTCTAACGCTAGCCCTCAACCTAACCCTAACCCTAGGTCTATTCCTAGACCTAACCGTCTCTCTAACCCTAGCCCTCAACATAACCCTAACCCTAGGTCCAATCCTAACCCTAACCATCTCTCTAAGCCTAGCCCTCAACATAAACCTAACCCTAGGTCCAATCCTAACCCTAACCGTCTCTCTAACCCTAGCCCTCAACATAACCCTAACCCTAGGTCCAATCCTAACCCTAACCGTCTCTCTAACCCTAGCCCTCAACCTAAACCTTATCCGACGTCCAATCCTAACCCTAACCGTCTCTCTAACCCTAGCCCTCAACATAACCCTAACCCTATGTCCAATCCTCATCCTACCCGTCTCTCTAACCTTAGCCCTCAACCTAACCCTAACCCTAGGTCCAATTCTAGCACTAACCGTCTCTCTAACCCTAGCCCTCAACATAACCCTAACCCTAGGTCCAATCCTAACCCTAACCGTCTCTCTAACCCTAGCCCTCAACATAACCCTAACCCTAGGTCCAATCCTAACCCTAACCGTCCCTCTAATCCTAGCCCTCAACATAACCCTAACCCTAGGTCCAATTCTAGCACTAACCGTCTCTCTAACCCTAGCCCTCAACATAACCCTAACCCTAGGTCCAATCCTAACCCTAACCGTCTCTCTAACCCTAGCCCTCAACATAACCCTAACCTTAGGTCAAATCCTAACCCTAACCGTCTGTTTAACCCTAGCCCTCAACCTAACCCTAACCCTAGGTCCAATCCTAACCCTAACAGTCTCTCTAACCCTAGCCCTCAACCTAAAACCAACCCTTGGTGCTATCCTAACCCTAACCATCTCTCTAACCCTAGCCCTCAACCTAACCCTAACCCTAGGTCCAATC
This sequence comes from Miniopterus schreibersii, assembly GCF_964146895.1. Lineage (NCBI taxonomy): Eukaryota > Metazoa > Chordata > Mammalia > Chiroptera > Miniopteridae > Miniopterus > Miniopterus schreibersii. The sequence continues at coordinate 96,263 of NW_027669770.1, read as the reverse complement.
CTAACCCTAACCGTCTCTCTAACCCTAGCCCTCAACGTAACCCCAACCCTTGGTCCAATCCTAAACCTAACCCTCTCTCTAAACTTAGCCCTCAACATAAGCCTAACCATAGGTCCAATCCTAACCCTAACCGTCTCTCTAACCCTAGCCCTCAACATAACCCTAACCCTAGGTCCAATCCTAACCCTAACCGTCTCTCTAACCCTAGCCCTCAACATAACCCTAACCCTAGGTCCAATCCTAATCCTAACAGTCTCTCTAACCCTAGCCCTCAACATAACCCTAACCCTACCTCCAATCCTAACCTTAACCGACTCTCTAACCCTAGCCCTCAACCTAACCCTAACCCTAGGTTCAATCCTAACACTAACCGTCTCTCTAACCCGAGCCCTCAACCTAAACCTTATCAAACGTCCAATCCTAGCCCTAACCGTCTCTCTAACCCTAGCCCTCAACATAACCCTAACCCTATGTCCAATCGTAACCATAACCGTCTCTCTAACCCTAGCCCTCAACATAACCCTAACCCTAGGTCCAATCCTAACCCTAACCGTCTCTCTAACGCTAGCCCTCCACCTAACCCTAACCCTAGGTCTATTCCTAGACCTAACCGTCTCTCTAACCCTAGCCCTCAACATAACCCTAACCCTAGGTCCAATCCTAACCCTAACCATCTCTCTAAGCCTAGCCCTCAACATAAACCTAACCCTAGGTCCAATCCTAACCCTAACCGTCTCTCTAACCCTAGCCCTCAACATAACCCTAACCCTAGGTCCAATGCTAACCCTAACCGTCTCTCTAACCCTAGCCCTCAACATAACCCTAACCCTAGGTCCAATCCTAACCCTAACCGTCACTCTAACCCTAGCCCTCAACATAACCCTAACCCTAGGTCAAATCCTAACCCTAACCGTCTGTTTAACCCTAGCCCTCAACCTAACCCTAACCCTAGGTCCAATCCTAACCCTAACCGTCTCTCTAACCCTAGCCCTCAACGTAACCCCAACCCTTGGTCCAATCCTAAACCTAACCCTCTCTCTAAACTTAGCCCTCAACATAAGCCTAACCATAGGTCCAATCCTAACCCTAACCGTCTCTCTAACCCTAGCCCTCAACATAACCCTAACCCTAGGTCCAATCCTAACCCTAACCGTCTCTCTAACCCTATCCCTCAACATAACCCTAACCCTAGGTCCAATCCTAACCCTAACCGTCTCTCTAACCCTAGCCCTCAACATAACCCTAACCCTACCTCCAATCCTAACCTTAACCGACTCTCTAACCCTAGCCCTCAACCTAAACCTAACCCTAGGTTCAATCCTAACCCTAACCGTCTCTCTAACCCGAGCCCTCAACCTAAACCTTATCAAACGTCCAATCCTAGCCCTAACCGTCTCTCTAACCCTAGCCCTCAACATAACCCTAACCCTATGTCCAATCGTAACCATAACCGTCTCTCTAACCCTAGCCCTCAACATAACCCTAACCCTAGGTCCAATCCTAACCCTAACCGTCTCTCTAACCCTAGCCCTCAACATAACCCTAACCCTAGGTCCAATCCTAACCCTAACCGTCCCTCTAACCCTAGCCCTCAACATAACCCTAACCCTAAGTCCAATCCTTACCCTAACCGTCTCTCTAACCCTAGCCCTCAACATAACACTAACCCTAGGTCCAATCCTAACCATAAGCGTCACTCTAACCCTAGCTCTCAACATAACCCTAACCCTAGGTCCAATCCTAACCCTAACCGTCTCTCTAACCCTACCACTCAACATAACCCTAACCCGAGCTCCAATCCTAACCCTAAACGTCTCTCTAAACCGACCCCTCAACCTAACCCTAACCCTAGGTCCAATCCTAACCCTAACCGTCTCTCTAACCCTAGCCCTCAACCTAACCCTAACCCTAGGTCCAATCCTAACCCTAACCGTCTCTCTAAACCTAGCCCTCAAACTAACCGTAACCCTAGGTCCAATCCTAACCCTAACCGTCTCTCTAACCCTAGCCCTCAACCTAAACCTTATCCGACGTCCAATCCTAACCCTAACCGTCTCTCTAACCTTAGCCCTCAACATAACCCTAACCCTAGGTCCAATCCTAACCCTAACCGTCTCTCTAACCCTAGCCCTCAACATAACCCTAACCCTAGGTCCAATCCTAAAACTAACCGTCCCTCTAACCCTAGCCCTCAACATAACACTAACCCTAGGTCCAATCCTAACCCTAACCGTCTCTCTAAACCTAGTCCTCAAACTAACCGTAACCCTAGGTCCAATCCTAACCCTAACCGTCTCTCTAACCCTAGCCCTCAACCTAAACCTTATCCGACGTCCAATCCTAACCCTAACCGTCTCTCTAACCTTAGCCCTCAACATAACCCTAACCCTATGTCCAATCCTCATCCTAACCGTCTCTCTAACCTTAGCCCTCAACCTAACCCTAACCCTAGGTCCAATTCTAGCACTAACCGTCTCTCTAACCCTAGCCCTCAACATAACCCTAACCCTCGGTCCAATCCTAACCCTAACCGTCTCTCTAACCCTAGCCCTCAACATAACCCTAACCCTAGGTCCAATCCTAACCCTAACCGTCCCTCTAACCCTAGCCCTCAACATAACACTAACCCTAGGTCAAATCCTAACCCTAACCGTCTGTCTAACCCTAGCCCTCAACCTAACCCTAACCCTACGTCCAATCCTAACCCTAACCGTCTCTCTAACCCTAGCCCTCAACCTAACCCTAACCCTAGGTTCAATCCTAGCCCTAACCGTCTCTCTAACCCTAGCCCTCAACATAACCCTAACCCTAGGTCCAATCCTAACCCTAACCGTCTCTCTGAACCTAGCCCTCAACATAACCCTAACCCTAGGTCCAATCCTAACCCTAACCGTCTCTCGAACCTTAGCCCTCAACATAACCCTAACCCTAGGTCCAATCCTAACCCTAACCGTCTCTCTAACGCTAGCCCTCAACCTAACCCTAACCCTAGGTCTATTCCTAGACCTAACCGTCTCTCTAACCCTAGCCCTCAACATAACCCTAACCCTAGGTCCAATCCTAACCCTAACCATCTCTCTAAGCCTAGCCCTCAACATAAACCTAACCCTAGGTCCAATCCTAACCCTAACCGTCTCTCTAACCCTAGCCCTCAACATAACCATAACCCTAGGTCCAATCCTAACCCTAACCGTCTCTCTAACGCTAGCCCTCAACCTAACCCTAACCCTAGGTCTATTCCTAGACCTAACCGTCTCTCTAACCCTAGCCCTCAACATAACCCTAACCCTAGGTCCAATCCTAACCCTAACCATCTCTCTAAGCCTAGCCCTCAACATAAACCTAACCCTAGGTCCAATCCTAACCCTAACCGTCTCTCTAACCCTAGCCCTCAACATAACCCTAACCCTAGGTCCAATCCTAACCCTAACCGTCCCTCTAACCCTAGCCCTCAACATAACACTAACCCTAGGTCAAATCCTAACCCTAACCGTCTGTCTAACCCTAGCCCTCAACCTAACCCTAACCCTACGTCCAATCCTAACCCTAACCGTCTCTCTAACCCTAGCCCTCAACCTAACCCTAACCCTAGGTCCAATCCTAGCCCTAACCGTCTCTCTAACCCTAGCCCTCAACATAACCCTAACCCTAGGTCCAATCCTAACCCTAACCGTCTCTCTGAACCTAGCCCTCAACATAACCCTAACCCTAGGTCCAATCCTAACCCTAACCATCTCTCTAAGCCTAGCCCTCAACATAAACCTAAACCTAGGTCCAATCCTAACCCTAACCGTCTCTCTAACCCTAGCCCTCAACATAACCCTAACCCTAGGTCCAATCCTAACCCTAACCGACTCTCTAAATCTAGCCCTAAACATAACCCTAACCCTAGGTCCAATACTAACCCTAGCCCTCAACATAACCTTAACCCTAGGTCCAATCCACCCCCTTACCATCTCTCTAACCCTAGCCCTCAACATAAGCCTAACCCTAGGTCCAATCCTAACCCTAACCGTCTCTCTAACCATAGCCCTCAACATAACCCTAACCCTAGGTCCAATCCTAACCATAACCGTCTCTCTAACCCTAGCCCTCAACATAACCCTAACCCTAGGTCCAATCCTAACCCTAACCGTCTCTCTAACCCTACCCCTCAACATAACCCTAACCCTAGGTCCAATCCTAACCCTATCCGTCTCTCTAACCCTAGCCCTCAACATAACCCTAACCGTATGTCCAATCCTCATCCTACCCGTCTCTCTAACCTTAGCCCTCCACCTAACCCTAACCGTAGGTCCAATTCTAGCACTAACCGTCTCTCTAACCCTAGCCCTCAACATAACCCTAACCCTAGGTCCAATCCTAACCCTAACCGTCTCTCTAACCCTAGCCCTCAACATAACCCTAACCTTAGGTCAAATCCTAACCCTAACCGTCTGTTTAACCCTAGCCCTCAACCTAACCCTAACCCTAGGTCCAATCCTAACCCTAACAGTCTCTCTAACCCTAGCCCTCAACCTAAAACCAACCCTTGGTGCTATCCTAACCCTAACCATCTCTCTAACCCTAGCCCTCAACCTAACCCTAACCCTAGGTCCAATCCTAACCCTAACCGTCTCTCTAACCCTAGCCCTCAACGTAACCCCAACCCTTGGTCCAATCCTAAACCTAACCCTCTCTCTAAACTTAGCCCTCAACATAAGCCTAACCATAGGTCCAATCCTAACCCTAACCGTCTCTCTAACCCTAGCCCTCAACATAACCCTAACCCTAGGTCCAATCCTAACCCTAACCGTCTCTCTAACCCTAGCCCTCAACATAACCCTAACCCTAGGTCCAATCCTAATCCTAACAGTCTCTCTAACCCTAGCCCTCAACATAACCCTAACCCTACCTCCAATCCTAACCTTAACCGACTCTCTAACCCTAGCCCTCAACCTAACCCTAACCCTAGGTTCAATCCTAACACTAACCGTCTCTCTAACCCGAGCCCTCAACCTAAACCTTATCAAACGTCCAATCCTAGCCCTAACCGTCTCTCTAACCCTAGCCCTCAACATAACCCTAACCCTATGTCCAATCGTAACCATAACCGTCTCTCTAACCCTAGCCCTCAACATAACCCTAACCCTAGGTCCAATCCTAACCCTAACCGTCTCTCTAACCCTAGCCCTCAACATAACCCTAACCCTAGGTCCAATCCTAACCCTAACCGTCTCTCTAACGCTAGCCCTCCACCTAACCCTAACCCTAGGTCTATTCCTAGACCTAACCGTCTCTCTAACCCTAGCCCTCAACATAACCCTAACCCTAGGTCCAATCCTAACCCTAACCATCTCTCTAAGCCTAGCCCTCAACATAAACCTAACCCTAGGTCCAATCCTAACCCTAACCGTCTCTCTAACCCTAGCCCTCAACATAACCCTAACCCTAGGTCCAATGCTAACCCTAACCGTCTCTCTAACCCTAGCCCTCAACATAACCCTAACCCTAGGTCCAATCCTAACCCTAACCGTCACTCTAACCCTAGCCCTCAACATAACCCTAACCCTAGGTCAAATCCTAACCCTAACCGTCTGTTTAACCCTAGCCCTCAACCTAACCCTAACCCTAGGTCCAATCCTAACCCTAACCGTCTCTCTAACCCTAGCCCTCAACGTAACCCCAACCCTTGGTCCAATCCTAAACCTAACCCTCTCTCTAAACTTAGCCCTCAACATAAGCCTAACCATAGGTCCAATCCTAACCCTAACCGTCTCTCTAACCCTAGCCCTCAACATAACCCTAACCCTAGGTCCAATCCTAACCCTAACCGTCTCTCTAACCCTATCCCTCAACATAACCCTAACCCTAGGTCCAATCCTAACCCTAACCGTCTCTCTAACCCTAGCCCTCAACATAACCCTAACCCTACCTCCAATCCTAACCTTAACCGACTCTCTAACCCTAGCCCTCAACCTAAACCTAACCCTAGGTTCAATCCTAACCCTAACCGTCTCTCTAACCCGAGCCCTCAACCTAAACCTTATCAAACGTCCAATCCTAGCCCTAACCGTCTCTCTAACCCTAGCCCTCAACATAACCCTAACCCTATGTCCAATCGTAACCATAACCGTCTCTCTAACCCTAGCCCTCAACATAACCCTAACCCTAGGTCCAATCCTAACCCTAACCGTCTCTCTAACCCTAGCCCTCAACATAACCCTAACCCTAGGTCCAATCCTAACCCTAACCGTCCCTCTAAACCTAGCCCTCAACATAACCCTAACCCTAAGTCCAATCCTTACCCTAACCGTCTCTCTAACCCTAGCCCTCAACATAACACTAACCCTAGGTCCAATCCTAACCATAAGCGTCACTCTAACCCTAGCTCTCAACATAACCCTAACCCTAGGTCCAATCCTAACCCTAACCGTCTCTCTAACCCTACCACTCAACATAACCCTAACCCGAGCTCCAATCCTAACCCTAAACGTCTCTCTAAACCGACCCCTCAACCTAACCCTAACCCTAGGTCCAATCCTAACCCTAACCGTCTCTCTAACCCTAGCCCTCAACCTAACCCTAACCCTAGGTCCAATCCTAACCCTAACCGTCTCTCTAAACCTAGCCCTCAAACTAACCGTAACCCTAGGTCCAATCCTAACCCTAACCGTCTCTCTAACCCTAGCCCTCAACCTAAACCTTATCCGACGTCCAATCCTAACCCTAACCGTCTCTCTAACCTTAGCCCTCAACATAACCCTAACCCTAGGTCCAATCCTAACCCTAACCGTCTCTCTAACCCTAGCCCTCAACATAACCCTAACCCTAGGTCCAATCCTAAAACTAACCGTCCCTCTAACCCTAGCCCTCAACATAACACTAACCCTAGGTCCAATCCTAACCCTAACCGTCTCTCTAAACCTAGTCCTCAAACTAACCGTAACCCTAGGTCCAATCCTAACCCTAACCGTCTCTCTAACCCTAGCCCTCAACCAAAACCTTATCCGACGTCCAATCCTAACCCTAACCGTCTCTCTAACCTTAGCCCTCAACATAACCCTAACCCTATGTCCAATCCTCATCCTAACCGTCTCTCTAACCTTAGCCCTCAACCTAACCCTAACCCTAGGTCCAATTCTAGCACTAACCGTCTCTCTAACCCTAGCCCTCAACATAACCCTAACCCTCGGTCCAATCCTAACCCTAACCGTCTCTCTAACCCTAGCCCTCAACATAACCCTAACCCTAGGTCCAATCCTAACCCTAACCGTCCCTCTAACCCTAGCCCTCAACATAACACTAACCCTAGGTCAAATCCTAACCCTAACCGTCTGTCTAACCCTAGCCCTCAACCTAACCCTAACCCTACGTCCAATCCTAACCCTAACCGTCTCTCTAACCCTAGCCCTCAACCTAACCCTAACCCTAGGTTCAATCCTAGCCCTAACCGTCTCTCTAACCCTAGCCCTCAACATAACCCTAACCCTAGGTCCAATCCTAACCCTAACCGTCTCTCTGAACCTAGCCCTCAACATAACCCTAACCCTAGGTCCAATCCTAACCCTAACCGTCTCTCGAACCTTAGCCCTCAACATAACCCTAACCCTAGGTCCAATCCTAACCCTAACCGTCTCTCTAACGCTAGCCCTCAACCTAACCCTAACCCTAGGTCTATTCCTAGACCTAACCGTCTCTCTAACCCTAGCCCTCAACATAACCCTAACCCTAGGTCCAATCCTAACCCTAACCATCTCTCTAAGCCTAGCCCTCAACATAAACCTAACCCTAGGTCCAATCCTAACCCTAACCGTCTCTCTAACCCTAGCCCTCAACATAACCATAACCCTAGGTCCAATCCTAACCCTAACCGTCTCTCTAACGCTAGCCCTCAACCTAACCCTAACCCTAGGTCTATTCCTAGACCTAACCGTCTCTCTAACCCTAGCCCTCAACATAACCCTAACCCTAGGTCCAATCCTAACCCTAACCATCTCTCTAAGCCTAGCCCTCAACATAAACCTAACCCTAGGTCCAATCCTAACCCTAACCGTCTCTCTAACCCTAGCCCTCAACATAACCCTAACCCTAGGTCCAATCCTAACCCTAACCGTCCCTCTAACCCTAGCCCTCAACATAACACTAACCCTAGGTCAAATCCTAACCCTAACCGTCTGTCTAACCCTAGCCCTCAACCTAACCCTAACCCTACGTCCAATCCTAACCCTAACCGTCTCTCTAACCCTAGCCCTCAACCTAACCCTAACCCTAGGTCCAATCCTAGCCCTAACCGTCTCTCTAACCCTAGCCCTCAACATAACCCTAACCCTAGGTCCAATCCTAACCCTAACCGTCTCTCTGAACCTAGCCCTCAACATAACCCTAACCCTAGGTCCAATCCTAACCCTAACCATCTCTCTAAGCCTAGCCCTCAACATAAACCTAAACCTAGGGCCAATCCTAACCCTAACCGTCTCTCTAACCCTAGCCCTCAACATAACCCTAACCCTAGGTCCAATCCTAACCCTAACCGACTCTCTAAATCTAGCCCTAAACATAACCCTAACCCTAGGTCCAATACTAACCCTAGCCCTCAACATAACCTTAACCCTAGGTCCAATCCACCCCCTTACCATCTCTCTAACCCTAGCCCTCAACATAAGCCTAACCCTAGGTCCAATCCTAACCCTAACCGTCTCTCTAACCATAGCCCTCAACATAACCCTAACCCTAGGTCCAATCCTAACCATAACCGTCTCTCTAACCCTAGCCCTCAACATAACCCTAACCCTAGGTCCAATCCTAACCCTAACCGTCTCTCTAACCCTACCCCTCAACATAACCCTAACCCTAGGTCCAATCCTAACCCTATCCGTCTCTCTAACCCTAGCCCTCAACATAACCCTAACCGTATGTCCAATCCTCATCCTACCCGTCTCTCTAACCTTAGCCCTCCACCTAACCCTAACCGTAGGTCCAATTCTAGCACTAACCGTCTCTCTAACCCTAGCCCTCAACATAACCCTAACCCTAGGTCCAATCCTAACCCTAACCGTCTCTCTAACCCTAGCCCTCAACATAACCTTAACCCTAGGTCCAATCCTAACCCTAACCGTCCCTCTAACCCTAGCCCTCAGCCTAACCCTAACCCTAGGTCCAATCCTCCCCCTTACCGTCTCTCTAAACCTAGCCCTCAACATAACCCTAACCCTAGGTCCAATCCTAACCCTAACCGTCTCTCTAACCCTAGCCCTCAACATAACACTAACCCTAGGTCCAATCCTAACCATAAGCGTCACTGTAACCCTAGCTCTCAACATAACCCTAACCCTAGGTCCAATCCTAACCCTAAGCGTCTCTCTAACCCTACCACTCAACATAACCCTAACCCGAGGTCCAATCCTAACCCTAACCGTCTCTCTAAACCTACCCCTCAACCTAACCCTAACCCTAGGTCCAATCCTAACCCTAACCGTCTCTCTAACCCTAGCCCTCAACCTAACCCTAACCCTAGGTCCAATCCTAACCCTAACCGTCTCTCTAAACCTAGTCCTCAAACTAACCGTAACCCTAGGTCCAATCCTAACCCTAACCGTCTCTCTAACCCTAGCCCTCAACCTAAACCTTATCCGACGTCCAATCCTAACCCTAACCGTCTCTCTAACCTTAGCCCTCAACATAACCCTAACCCTATGTCCAATCCTCATCCTAACCGTCTCTCTAACCTTAGCCCTCAACCTAACCCTAACCCTAGGTCCAATTCTAGCACTAACCGTCTCTCTATCCCTAGCCCTCAACATAACCCTAACCCTCGGTCCAATCCTAACCCTAACCGTCTCTCTAACCCTAGCCCTCAACATAACCCTAACCCTAGGTCCAATCCTAACCCTAACCGTCCCTCTAACCCTAGCCCTCAACATAACACTAACCCTAGGTCAAATCCTAACCCTAACCGTCTGTCTAACCCTAGCCCTCAACCTAACCCTAACCCTACGTCCAATCCTAACCCTAACCGTCTCTCTAACCCTAGCCCTCAACCTAACCCTAACCCTAGGTTCAATCCTAGCCCTAACCGTCTCTCTAACCCTAGCCCTCAACATAACCCTAACCCTAGGTCCAATCCTAACCCTAACCGTCTCTCTGAACCTAGCCCTCAACATAACCCTAACCCTAGGTCCAATCCTAACCCTAACCGTCTCTCGAACCTTAGCCCTCAACATAACCCTAACCCTAGGTCCAATCCTAACCCTAACCGTCTCTCTAACGCTAGCCCTCAACCTAACCCTAACCCTAGGTCTATTCCTAGACCTAACCGTCTCTCTAACCCTAGCCCTCAACATAACCCTAACCCTAGGTCCAATCCTAACCCTAACCATCTCTCTAAGCCTAGCCCTCAACATAAACCTAACCCTAGGTCCAATCCTAACCCTAACCGTCTCTCTAACCCTAGCCCTCAACATAACCCTAACCCTAGGTCCAATCCTAACCCTAACCGTCTCTCTAACGCTAGCCCTCAACCTAACCCTAACCCTAGGTCTATTCCTAGACCTAACCGTCTCTCTAACCCTAGCCCTCAACATAACCCTAACCCTAGGTCCAATCCTAACCCTAACCATCTCTCTAAGCCTAGCCCTCAACATAAACCTAACCCTAGGTCCAATCCTAACCCTAACCGTCTCTCTAACCCTAGCCCTCAACATAACCCTAACCCTAGGTCCAATCCTAACCCTAACCGTCTCTCTAACCCTAGCCCTCAACATAACCCTAACCCTAGGTCCAATCCTAACCCTAACCGTCCCTCTAACCCTAGCCCTCAACATAACACTAACCCTAGGTCAAATCCTAACCCTAACCGTCTGTCTAACCCTAGCCCTCAACCTAACCCTAACCCTACGTCCAATCCTAACCCTAACCGTCTCTCTAACCCTAGCCCTCAACCTAACCCTAACCCTAGGTCCAATCCTAGCCCTAACGGTCTCTCTAACCCTAGCCCTCAACATAACCCTAACCCTAGGACCAATCCTAACCCTAACCGTCTCTCTGAACCTAGCCCTCAACATAACCCTAACCCTAGGTCCAATCCTAACCCTAACCGTCTCTCGAACCTTAGCCCTCAACATAACCCTAACCCTAGGTCCAATCCTAACCCTAACCGTCTCTCTAACGCTAGCCCTCAACCTAACCCTAACCCTAGGTCTATTCCTAGACCTAACCGTCTCTCTAACCCTAGCCCTCAACATAACCCTAACCCTAGGTCCAATCCTAACCCTAACCATCTCTCTAAGCCTAGCCCTCAACATAAACCTAACCCTAGGTCCAATCCTAACCCTAACCGTCTCTCTAACCCTAGCCCTCAACATAACCCTAACCCTAGGTCCAATCCTAACCGTAACCGTCTCTCTAACCCTAGCCCTCAACCTAAACCTTATCCGACGTCCAATCCTAACCCTAACCGTCTCTCTAACCCTAGCCCTCAACATAACCCTAACCCTATGTCCAATCCTCATCCTACCCGTCTCTCTAACCTTAGCCCTCAACCTAACCCTAACCCTAGGTCCAATTCTAGCACTAACCGTCTCTCTAACCCTAGCCCTCAACATAACCCTAACCCTAGGTCCAATCCTAACCCTAACCGTCTCTCTAACCCTAGCCCTCAACATAACCCTAACCCTAGGTCCAATCCTAACCCTAACCGTCCCTCTAATCCTAGCCCTCAACATAACCCTAACCCTAGGTCCAATTCTAGCACTAACCGTCTCTCTAACCCTAGCCCTCAACATAACCCTAACCCTAGGTCCAATCCTAACCCTAACCGTCTCTCTAACCCTAGCCCTCAACATAACCCTAACCTTAGGTCAAATCCTAACCCTAACCGTCTGTTTAACCCTAGCCCTCAACCTAACCCTAACCCTAGGTCCAATCCTAACCCTAACAGTCTCTCTAACCCTAGCCCTCAACCTAAAACCAACCCTTGGTGCTATCCTAACCCTAACCATCTCTCTAACCCTAGCCCTCAACCTAACCCTAACCCTAGGTCCAATCCTAACCCTAACCGTCTCTCTAACCCTAGCCCTCAACGTAACCCCAACCCTTGGTCCAATCCTAAACCTAACCCTCTCTCTAAACTTAGCCCTCAACATAAGCCTAACCATAGGTCCAATCCTAACCCTAACCGTCTCTCTAACCCTAGCCCTCAACATAACCCTAACCCAAGGTCCAATCCTAACCCTAACCGTCTCTCTAACCCTAGCCCTCAACATAACCCTAACCCTAGGTCCAATCCTAACCCTAACAGTCTCTCTAACCCTAGCCCTCAACATAACCCTAACCCTACCTCCAATCCTAACCTTAACCGACTCTCTAACCCTAGCCCTCAACCTAACCCTAACCCTAGGTTCAATCCTAACACTAACCGTCTCTCTAACCCGAGCCCTCAACCTAAACCTTATCAAACGTCCAATCCTAGCCCTAACCGTCTCTCTAACCCTAGCCCTCAACATAACCCTAACCCTATGTCCAATCGTAACCATAACCGTCTCTCTAACCCTAGCCCTCAACATAACCCTAACCCTAGGTCCAATCCTAACCCTAACCGTCTCTCTAACCCTAGCCCTCAACATAACCCTAACCCTAGGTCCAATCCTAACCCTAACCGTCTCTCTAACGCTAGCCCTCCACCTAACCCTAACCCTAGGTCTATTCCTAGACCTAACCGTCTCTCTAACCCTAGCCCTCAACATAACCCTAACCCTAGGTCCAATCCTAACCCTAACCATCTCTCTAAGCCTAGCCCTCAACATAAACCTAACCCTAGGTCCAATCCTAACCCTAACCGTCTCTCTAACCCTAGCCCTCAACATAACCCTAACCCTAGGTCCAATGCTAACCCTAACCGTCTCTCTAACCCTAGCCCTCAACATAACCCTAACCCTAGGTCCAATCCTAACCCTAACCGTCACTCTAACCCTAGCCCTCAACATAACCCTAACCCTAGGTCAAATCCTAACCCTAACCGTCTGTTTAACCCTAGCCCTCAACCTAACCCTAACCCTAGGTCCAATCCTAACCCTAACCGTCTCTCTAACCCTAGCCCTCAACGTAACCCCAACCCTTGGTCCAATCCTAAACCTAACCCTCTCTCTAAACTTAGCCCTCAACATAAGCCTAACCATAGGTCCAATCCTAACCCTAACCGTCTCTCTAACCCTAGCCCTCAACATAACCCTAACCCTAGGTCCAATCCTAACCCTAACCGTCTCTCTAACCCTATCCCTCAACATAACCCTAACCCTAGGTCCAATCCTAACCCTAACCGTCTCTCTAACCCTAGCCCTCAACATAACCCTAACCCTACCTCCAATCCTAACCTTAACCGACTCTCTAACCCTAGCCCTCAACCTAAACCTAACCCTAGGTTCAATCCTAACCCTAACCGTCTCTCTAACCCGAGCCCTCAACCTAAACCTTATCAAACGTCCAATCCTAGCCCTAACCGTCTCTCTAACCCTAGCCCTCAACATAACCCTAACCCTATGTCCAATCGTAACCATAACCGTCTCTCTAACCCTAGCCCTCAACATAACCCTAACCCTAGGTCCAATCCTAACCCTAACCGTCTCTCTAACCCTAGCCCTCAACATAACCCTAACCCTAGGTCCAATCCTAACCCTAACCGTCCCTCTAACCCTAGCCCTCAACATAACCCTAACCCTAAGTCCAATCCTTACCCTAACCGTCTCTCTAACCCTAGCCCTCAACATAACACTAACCCTAGGTCCAATCCTAACCATAAGCGTCACTCTAACCCTAGCTCTCAACATAACCCTAACCCTAGGTCCAATCCTAACCCTAACCGTCTCTCTAACCCTACCACTCAACATAACCCTAACCCGAGCTCCAATCCTAACCCTAACCGTCTCTCTAAACCTACCCCTCAACCTAACCCTAACCCTAGGTCCAATCCTAACCCTAACCGTCTCTCTAACCCTAGCCCTCAACCTAACCCTAACCCTAGGTCCAATCCTAACCCTAACCGTCTCTCTAAACCTAGCCCTCAAACTAACCGTAACCCTAGGTCCAATCCTAACCCTAACCGTCTCTCTAACCCTAGCCCTCAACCTAAACCTTATCCGACGTCCAATCCTAACCCTAACCGTCTCTCTAACCTTAGCCCTCAACATAACCCTAACCCTATGTCCAATCCTCATCCTAACCGTCTCTCTAAACTTAGCCCTCAACCTAACCCTAACCCTAGGTCCAATTCTAGCACTAACCGTCTCTCTAACCCTAGCCCTCAACATAACCCTAACCCTAGGTCCAATCCTAACCCTAACCGTCTCTCTAACCCTAGCCCTCAACATAACCCTAACCCTAGGTCCAATCCTAAAACTAACCGTCCCTCTAACCCTAGCCCTCAACATAACACTAACCCTAGGTCAAATCCTAACCCTAACCGTCTGTCTAACCCTAGCCCTCAACCTAACCCTAACCCTACGTCCAATCCTAACCCTAACCGTCTCTCTAACCCTAGCCCTCAACCTAACCCTAACCCTAGGTCCAATCCTAGCCCTAACCGTCTCTCTAACCCTAGCCCTCAACATAACCCTAACCCTAGGTCCAATCCTAACCCTAACCGTCTCTCTGAACCTAGCCCTCAACATAACCCTAACCCTAGGTCCAATCCAAACCCTAACCGTCTCTCGAAACTTAGCCCTCAACATAACCCTTACCCTAGGTCCAATCCTAACCCTAACCGTCTCTCTAACGCTAGCCCTCAACCTAACCCTAACCCTAGGTCTATTCCTAGACCTAACCGTCTCTCTAACCCTAGCCCTCAACATAACCCTAACCCTAGGTCCAATCCTAACCCTAACCATCTCTCTAAGCCTAGCCCTCAACATAACCCTAACCCTATGTCCAATCCTCATCCTACCCGTCTCTCTAACCTTAGCCCTCAACCTAACCCTAACCCTAGGTCCAATTCTAGCACTAACCGTCTCTCTAACCGTAGCCCTCAACATAACCCTAACCCTAGTTCCAATCCTAACCCTAACCGTCTCTCTAACCCTAGCCCTCAACATAACCCTAACCCTAGGTCCAATCCTAACCCTAACCGTCCCTCTAACCCTAGCCCTCAACATAACCCTAACCCTAGGTCCAATTCTAGCACTAACCGTCCCTCTAACCCTAGCCCTCAACATAACCCTAACCCTAGGTCCAATCCTAACCCTAACAGTCTCTCTAACCCTAGCCCTCAACCTAACCCCAACCCTTGGTGCTATCCTAACCCTAACCATCTCTCTAACCCTAGCCCTCAACCTAACCCTAACCCTAGGTCCAATCCTAACCCTAACCGTCTCTCTAACCCTAGCCCTCAACGTAACCCCAACCCTTGGTCCAATCCTAAACCTAACCCTCTCTCTAAACTTAGCCCTCAACATAAGCCTAACCATAGGTCCAATCCTAACCCTAACCGTCTCTCTAACCCTAGCCCTCAACATAACACTAACCCTAGGTCCAATCCTAACCCTAACCGTCTCTCTAACCCTAGCCCTCAACATAACCCTAACCCTAGGTCCAATCCTAACCCTAACCGTCTCTCTAACCCTAGCCCTCAACAT
Source organism: Miniopterus schreibersii (assembly GCF_964146895.1). NCBI lineage: Eukaryota > Metazoa > Chordata > Mammalia > Chiroptera > Miniopteridae > Miniopterus > Miniopterus schreibersii. The sequence goes on along the minus strand of NW_027669770.1, from coordinate 80,661 downwards.
AACCCTAACCCTACCTCCAATCCTAACCTTAACCGACTCTCTAACCCTAGCCCTCAACCTAACCCTAACCCTAGGTTCAATCCTAACCCTAACCGTCTCTCTAACCCGAGCCCTCAACCTAAACCTTATCAAACGTCCAATCCTAGCCCTAACCGTCTCTCTAACCCTAGCCCTCAACATAACCCTAACCCTATGTCCAATCGTAACCATAACCGTCTCTCTAACCCTAGCCCTCAACATAACCCTAACCCTAGGTCCAATCCTAACCCTAACCGTCTCTCTAACCCTAGCCCTCAACATAACCCTAACCCTAGGTCCAATCCTAACCCTAACCGTCCCTCTAACCCTAGCCCTCAACATAACCCTAACCCTAAGTCCAATCCTAACCCTAACCGACTCTCTAACCCTAGCCCTAAACATAACCCTAACCCTAGGTCCAATCCTAACCCTAGCCCTCAACATAACCCTAACCCTAGGTCCAATCCTAACCCTAATATCTCTCTAACCATAGCCCTCAACATAACCCTAACCCTAGGTCCAATCCTAACCATAACCGTCACTTTAACCCTAGCTCTCAACATAACCCTAACCCTAGGTCCAATCCTAACCCTAACCGTCTCTCGAACCATAGCCCTCAACATAACCCTAACCCTAGGGACAATCCTAACCCTGACCGTGTCTCTAACCTTAGCCCTCAACATAACCCTAACCCTAGCTCCAATCCTTACCCTAACCGTCTCTCTAACCCTAGCCCTCAACATAACCCTAACCCTAGGTCCAATCCTAACCCTAACCGACTCTCTAACCCTAGCCCTAAACATAACCCTAACCCTAGGTCCAATACTAACCCTAGCCCTCAACATAACCCTAACCCTAGGTCCAATCCACCCCCTTACCATCTCTCTAACCCTAGCCCTCAACATAAGCCTAACCCTAGGTCCAAACCTAACACTAACCGTCTCTCCAACCCTAGCCCTCAACATAACACTAACCCTAGGTCCAATCCTAACCCTAACCGTCTCTCTAACCCTACCCCTCAACATAACCCTAACCCTAGGTCCAATCCTAACCCTAACCGTCTCTCTAACCCTAGCCCTCAACATATCCCTAACCCTAGGTCCAATCCTAACCCTATCCGTCTCTCTAACCCTAGCCCTCAACATAACCCTAACCCTATGTCCAATCCTCATCCTACCCGTCTCTCTAACGATAGCCCTCCACCTAACCCTAACCGTAGGTCCAATTCTAGCACTAACCGTCTCTCTAACCCTTGCCCTCAACATAACCCTAACCCTAGGTCCAATCCTAACCGTAACCGTCTCTCTAACCCTAGCCCTCAACATAACCCTAACCCTAGGTCCAATCCTAACCCTAACCGTCCCTCTAACCCTAGCCCTCAACCTAACCCTAACCCTAGGTCCAATCCTCCCCCTTACCGTCTCTCTAAACCTAGCCCTCAACATAACCCTAACCCTAGGTCCAATCCTAACACTAACCGTCTCTCTAACCCTAGCCCTCAACATAACACTAACCCTAGGTCCAATCCTAACCATAAGCGTCACTCTAACCCTAGCTCTCAACATAACCCTAACCCTAGGTCCAATCCTAACCCTAACCGTCTGTCTAACCCTACCACTCAACATAACCCTAACCCGAGGTCCAATCCTAACCCTAACCGTCTCTCTAAACCTACCCCTCAACCTAACCCTAACCCTAGGTCCAATCCTAACCCTAAACGTCTCTCTAACCCTAGCCCTCAACCTAACCCTAACCCTAGGTCCAATCCTAACCCTAACCGTCTCTCTAAACCTAGCCCTCAAACTAACCGTAACCCTAGGTCCAATCCTAACCCTAACCGTCTCTCTAACCCTAGCCCTCAACCTAAACCTTATCTGACGTCCAATCCTAACCCTAACCGTCTCTCTAACCTTAGCCCTCAACATAACCCTAACCCTATGTCCAATCCTCATCCTAACCGTCTCTCTAACCTTAGCCCTCAACCTAACCCTAACCCTAGGTCCAATTCTAGCACTAACCGTCTCTCTAACCCTAGCCCTCAACATAACCCTAACCCTAGGTCCAACCCTAACCCTAACCGTCTCTCTAACCCTAGCCCTCAACATAACCCTAACCCTAGGTCCAATCCTAACCCTAACCGTCCCTCTAACCCTAGCCCTCAACATAACACTAACCCTAGGTCAAATCCTAACCCTAACCGTCTGTCTAACCCTAGCCCTCAACCTAACCCTAACCCTACGTCCAATCCTAACCCTAACCGTCTCTCTAACCCTAGCCCTCAACCTAACCCTAACCCTAGGTCGAATCCTAGCCCTAACCGTCTCTCTAACCCTAGCCCTCAACATAACCCTAACCCTAGGTCCAATCCTAACCCTAACCGTCTCTCTGAACCTAGCCCTCAACATAACCCTAACCCTAGGTCCAATCCTAACCCTAACCGTCTCTCGAAACTTAGCCCTCAACATAACCCTAACCCTAGGTCCAATCCTAACCCTAACCGTCTCTCTAACGCTAGCCCTCAACCTAACCCTAACCCTAGGTCTATTCCTAGACCTAACCGTCTCTCTAACCCTAGCCCTCAACATAACCCTAACCCTAGGTCCAATCCTAACCCTAACCATCTCTCTAAGCCTAGCCCTCAACATAACCCTAACCCTAGGTCCAATCCTAACCCTAACCGTCTCTCTAACCCTAGCCCTCAACCTAAACCTTATCCGACGTCCAATCCTAACCCTAACCGTCTCTCTAACCCTAGCCCTCAACATAACCCTAACCCTATGTCCAATCCTCATCCTACCCGTCTCTCTAACCTTAGCCCTCAACCTAACCCTAACCCTAGGTCCAATTCTAGCACTAACCGTCTCTCTAACCGTAGCCCTCAACATAACCCTAACCCTAGGTCCAATCCTAACCCTAACCGTCTCTCTAACCCTAGCCCTCAACATAACCCTAACCCTAGGTCCAATCCTAACCCTAACCGTCCCTCTAACCCTAGCCCTCAACATAACCCTAACCCTAGGTCCAATTCTAGCACTAACCGTCTCTCTAACCCTAGCCCTCAACATAACCCTAACCCTAGGTCCAATCCTAACCCTAACCGTCTCTCTAACCCTAGCCCTCAACCTAACCCTAACCCTAGGTCCAATCCTAACCCCAACCGACTCTCTGAACCTACTCCTCAACATAACCCTAACCCTAGGTCTATTCCTAGACCTAACCGTCTCTCTAACCCTAGCCCTCAACATAACCCTAACCCTAGGTCCAATCCTAACCCTAACCATCTCTCTAAGCCTAGCCCTCAACATAAACCTAACCCTAGGTCCAATCCTAACCCTAACCGTCTCTCTAACCCTAGCCCTCAACATAACCCTAACCCTAGGTCCAATCCTAACCCTAACCGTCTCTCGAACCTTAGCCCTCAACATAACCCTAACCCTAGGTCCAATCCTAACCCTAACCGTCTCTCTAACGCTAGCCCTCAACCTAACCCTAACCCTAGGTCTATTCCTAGACCTAACCGTCTCTCTAACCCTAGCCCTCAACATAACCCTAACCCTAGGTCCAATCCTAACCCTAACCATCTCTCTAAGCCTAGCCCTCAACATAAACCTAACCCTAGGTCCAATCCTAACCCTAACCGTCTCTCTAACCCTAGCCCTCAACATAACCCTAACCCTAGGTCCAATCCTAACCCTAACCGTCTCTCTAACCCTAGCCCTCAACCTAAACCTTATCCGACGTCCAATCCTAACCCTAACCGTCTCTCTAACCCTAGCCCTCAACATAACCCTAACCCTATGTCCAATCCTCATCCTACCCGTCTCTCTAACCTTAGCCCTCAACCTAACCCTAACCCTAGGTCCAATTCTAGCACTAACCGTCTCTCTAACGCTAGCCCTCAACATAACCCTAACCCTAGGTCCAATCCTAACCCTAACCGTCTCTCTAACCCTAGCCCTCAACATAACCCTAACCCTAGGTCCAATCCTAACCCTAACCGTCCCTCTAACCCTAGCCCTCAACATAACCCTAACCCTAGGTCCAATTCTAGCACTAACCGTCTCTCTAACCCTAGCCCTCAACATAACCCTAACCCTAGGTCCAATCCTAACCCTAACCGTCTCTCTAACCCTAGCCCTCAACATAACCGTAACCCTAGGTCAAATCCTAACCCTAACCGTCTCTCTAACCCTAGCCCTCAACCTAACCCTAACCCTAGGTCCAATCCTAACCCTAACAGTCTCTCTAACCCTAGCCCTCAACCTAACCCCAACCCTTGGTGCTATCCTAACCCTAACCATCTCTCTAACCCTAGCCCTCAACCTAACCCTAACCCTAGGTCCAATCCTAACCCTAACCGTCTCTCTAACCCTAGCCCTCAACGTAACCCCAACCCTTGGTCCAATCCAAAACCTAACCCTCTCTCTAACCTTAGCCCTCAACATAAGCCTAACCATAGGTCCAATCCTAACCCTAACCGTCTCTCTAACCCTAGCCCTCAACATAACCCTAACCCTAGGTCCAATCCTAACCCTAACCGTCTCTCTAACCCTAGCCCTCAACATAACCCTAACCCTAGGTCCAATCCTAACCCTAACCGTCTCTCTAACCCTAGCCCTCAACATAACCCTAACCCTACCTCCAATCCTAACCTTAATCGACTCTCTAACCCTAGCCCTCAACCTAACCCTAACCCTAGGTTCAATCCTAACCCTAACCGTCTCTCTAACCCGAGCCCTCAACCTAAACCTTATCAAACGTCCAATCCTAGCCCTAACCGTCTCTCTAACCCTAGCCCTCAACATAACCCTAACCCTATGTCCAATCGTAACCATAACCGTTTCTCTAACCCTAGCCCTCAACATAACCCTAACCCTAGGTCCAATCCTAACCCTAACCGTCTCTCTAACCCTAGCCCTCAACATAACCCTAACCCTAGGTCCAATCCTAACCCTAACCGTCCCTATAACCCTAGCCCTCAACATAACCCTAACCCTAAGTCCAATCCTAACCCTAACCGACTCTCTAACCCTAGCCCTAAACATAACCCTAACCCTAGGTCCAATCCTAACCCTAGCCCTCAACATAACCCTAACCCTAGGTCCAATCCTCCCCCTTTCCGTCTCTCTAACCCTAGCCCTCAACATAACCCTAACCCTAGGTCCAATCCTAACCCTAATATCTCTCTAACCATAGCCCTCAACATAACCCTAACCCTAGGTCCAATCCTAACCATAACCGTCACTCTAACCCTAGCTCTCAACATAACCCTAACCCTAGGTCCAATCCTAACCCTAACCGTCTCTCGAACCATAGCCCTCAACATAACCCTAACCCTAGGGACAATCCTAACCCTGACCGTCTCTCTAACCTTAGCCCTCAACATAACCCTAACCCTAGCTCCAATCCTTACCCTAACCGTCTCTCTAACCCTAGCCCTCAACATAACCCTAACCCTAGGTCCAATCCTAACCCTAACCGACTCTCTAACCCTAGCCCTAAACATAACCCTAACCCTAGGTCCAATACTAACCCTAGCCCTCAACATAACCCTAAACCTAGGTCCAATCCACCCCCTTACCATCTCTCTAACCCTAGCCCTCAACATAAGCCTAACCCTAGGTCCAATCCTAACACTAACCGTCTCTCTAACCCTAGCCCTCAACATAACCCTAACCCTAGGTCCAATCCTAACCCTAACCGTCTCTCTAACCCTAGCCCTCAACCTAAACCTTATCCGACGTCCAATCCTAACCCTAACCGTCTCTCTAACCCTAGCCCTCAACATAACCCTAACCCTATGTCCAATCCTCATCCTACCCGTCTCTCTAACCTTAGCCCTCAACCTAACCCTAACCCTAGGTCCAATTCTAGCACTAACCGTCTCTCTAACGCTAGCCCTCAACATAACCCTAACCCTAGGTCCAATCCTAACCCTAACCGTCTCTCTAACCCTAGCCCTCAACATAACCCTAACCCTAGGTCCAATCCTAACCCTAACCGTCCCTCTAACCCTAGCCCTCAACATAACCCTAACCCTAGGTCCAATTCTAGCACTAACCGTCTCTCTAACCCTAGCCCTCAACATAACCCTAACCCTAGGTCCAATCCTAACCCTAACCGTCTCTCTAACCCTAGCCCTCAACATAACCGTAACCCTAGGTCAAATCCTAACCCTAACCGTCTCTCTAACCCTAGCCCTCAACCTAACCCTAACCCTAGGTCCAATCCTAACCCTAACAGTCTCTCTAACCCTAGCCCTCAACCTAACCCCAACCCTTGGTGCTATCCTAACCCTAACCATCTCTCTAACCCTAGCCCTCAACCTAACCCTAACCCTAGGTCCAATCCTAACCCTAACCGTCTCTCTAACCCTAGCCCTCAACGTAACCCCAACCCTTGGTCCAATCCAAAACCTAACCCTCTCTCTAACCTTAGCCCTCAACATAAGCCTAACCATAGGTCCAATCCTAACCCTAACCGTCTCTCTAACCCTAGCCCTCAACATAACCCTAACCCTAGGTCCAATCCTAACCCTAACCGTCTCTCTAACCCTAGCCCTCAACATAACCCTAACCCTAGGTCCAATCCTAACCCTAACCGTCTCTCTAACCCTAGCCCTCAACATAACCCTAACCCTACCTCCAATCCTAACCTTAATCGACTCTCTAACCCTAGCCCTCAACCTAACCCTAACCCTAGGTTCAATCCTAACCCTAACCGTCTCTCTAACCCTAGCCCTCAACATAACCCTAACCCTAGGTCCAATCCTAACCCTAACCGTCCCTCTAACCCTAGCTCTCAACATAACCCTAACCCTAGGTCCAATCCTAACCCTAACCGTCACTCTAACCCTAGCCCTCAACATAACCCTAACCCTAGGTCAAATCCTAACCCTAACCGTCTGTTTAACCCTAGCCCTCAACCTAACCCTAACCCTAGGTCCAATCCTAACACTAACAGTCTCTCTAACCCTAGCCCTCAACCTAACCCCAACCCTTGGTGCTATCCTAACCCTAACCATTTCTCTAACCCTAGCCCTCAACCTAACCCTAACCCTAGGTCCAATCCTAACCCTAACCGTCTCTCTAACCCTAGCCCTCAACATAACCCTAACCCTACCTCCAATCCTAACCTTAACCGACTCTCTAACCCTAGCCCTCAACCTAACCCTAACCCTAGGTTCAATCTTAACACTAACCGTCTCTCTAACCCGAGCCCTCAACCTAAACCTTATCAAACGTCCAATCCTAGCCCTAACCGTCTCTCTAACCCTAGCCCTCAACATAACCCTAACCCTATGTCCAATCGTAACCATAACCGTCTCTCTAACCCTAGCCCTCAACATAACCCTAACCCTAGGTCCAATCCTAACCCTAACCGTCTCTCTAACCCTAGCCCTCAACATAACCCTAACCCTAGGTCCAATCCTAACCCTAACCGTCTCTCTAACGCTAGCCCTCCACCTAACCCTAACCCTAGGTCTATTCCTAGACCTAACCGTCTCTCTAACCCTAGCCCTCAACATAACCCTAACCCTAGGTCCAATCCTAACCCTAACCATCACTCTAAGCCTAGCCCTCAACATAAACCTAACCCTAGGTCCAATCCTAACCCTAACCGTCTCTCTAACCCTAGCCCTCAACATAACCCTAACCCTAGGTCCAATGCTAACCCTAACCGTCTCTCTAACCCTAGCCCTCAACATAACCCTAACCCTAGGTCCAATCCTAACCCTAACCGTCCCTCTAACCCTAGCCCTCAACATAACACTAACCCTAGGTCAAATCCTAACCCTAACCGTCTGTCTAACCCTAGCCCTCAACCTAACCCTAACCCTACGTCCAATCCTAACACTAACCGTCTCTCTAACCCTAGCCCTCAACCTAACCCTAACCCTAGGTCCAATCCTAGCCCTAACCGTCTCTCGAACCTTAGCCCTCAACATAACCCTAACCCTAATTCCAATCCTAACCCTAACCGTCTTTCTAACGCTAGCCCTCAACCTAACCCTAACCCTAGGTCTATTCCTAGACCTAACCGTCTCTCTAACCCTAGCCCTCAACATAACCCTAACCCTAGGTAAAATCCTAACCCTAACCATCTCTCTAAGCCTAGCCCTCAACATAAACCTAAACCTAGGTCCAATCCTAACCCTAACCGTCTCTCTAACCCTAGCCCTCAACATAACCCTAACCCTAGGTCCAATCCTAACCCTAACCGACTCTCTAAATCTAGCCCTAAACATAACCCTAACCCTAGGTCCAATACTAACCCTAGCCCTCAACATAACCTTAACCCTAGGTCCAATCCACCCCCTTACCATCTCTCTAACCCTAGCCCTCAACATAAGCCTAACCCTAGGTCCAATCCTAACCCTAACCGTCTCTCTAACCATAGCCCTCAACATAACCCTAACCCTAGGTCCAATCCTAACCATAACCGTCTCTCTAACCCTAGCCCTCAACCTATCCCCAACCCTTGGTCCAATCCCAAACCTAACCCTCTCTCTAACCCTAGCCCTCAACATAACCCTAACCCTAGGTCCAATCCTAACCCTAACCGTCTCTCTAACCCTAGCCCTCAACATAAACCTAACCCTAGGTCGAATCCTAACCCTAACCGTCTCTCTAACCCTAGCCCTCAACATAACCCTAACCCTAGTTCCAATCCTAACCCTAACCGTCTCTCTAACCCTAGCCCTTAACATAACCCTAATCCTAGGTCCAATCCTAACCCTAACCCTCTCTCTATCCCTAGCCCTCAACCTAACCCTAACCCTAGGTCCAATCCTAAACCTAACCGTCTCTCTAACCCTAGCCCTTCAGCATAACCCTAACCCTAGGTCCAATCCTAATCCTAACCGTCTCTCTGAACGTGGCCCTCAACATAACCCTAACCCTAGGTCCAATCCTAACCCTAACCGTCTCTCGAACCTTAGCCCTCAACATAACCCTAACCCTAGGGACAATCCTAACACTGACCGTCTCTCTAACCCTAGCCCTCAACATACCCCTAACCCTAGGTCCAATCCTAACCCTAACCGTCTCTCTAACAGTAGCCCTCAACATAACCCTGACCCTAGGTCCAATCCTAACCCTAACCGACTCTCTAACCCTAGCTCTAAACAAAACCCTAACCCTAGGTCCACTCCTAAACCTAGCCCTCAACATATCCCTAACCCTAGGTCCAATCCTCCCCCTTACCGTCTCTCTAACCCTAGCCCTCAACATAACCCTAACCCTAGGTCCAATCCTAACCCTAACCGTCTCTCTAACCCTAGCCCTCAACATAACACTAACCCTAGGTCCAATCCTAACCATAAGCGTCACTCTAACCCTAGCTCTCAACATAACCCTAACCCTAGGTCCAATCCTAACCCTAACCGTCTCTCTAACCCTACCACTCAACATAACCCTAACCCTAGGTCCAATCCTAACCCTAACCGTCTCTGTAAACCTACCCCTCAACCTAACAATAACCCTAGGTCCAATCCTAACCCTAACCGTCTCTCTAACCCTTGCCCTCAACCTAACCCTAACCCTAGGTCCAATCCTAACCCTAACCGTCTCTCTAACCCTAGCCCTCAACCTAACCCTAACCCTAGGTCCAATCATAACCCTAACCGTCTCTCTAACCCTAGCTCTCAACCTAAACCTTATCCGACGTCCAATCCTAACCCTAACCGTCTCTCTAACCTTAGCCCTCAACATAACCCTAACCCTATGTCCAATCCTCATCCTAACCGTCTCTCTAACCTTAGCCCTCAACATAACCCTAACCCTAGGTCTATTCCTAGCACTAACCGTCTCTCTAACCCTAGCCCTCAAAATAACCCTAACCCTAGGTCCAATCCTAACCCTAACCGTCTCTCGAACCTTAGCCCTCAACATAACCCTAACCCTAGGTCCAATCCTAACCCTAACCGTCTCCCTAACCCTAGCCCTCAACATAACCCTAACCCTAGGGCCAATCCTAACCCTAACCGACTCTCTAACCCTAGCCCTACACATAACCCTAACCCTTGGTCCAATCCTAACCCTAGCCCTCAACATAACCCTAACCCTAGGTCCAATACTCCCCCTTACCGTCTCTCTAACCCTAGCCCTTAACATAACCCTAATCCTAGGTCCAATCCTAACACTAACCCTCTCTCTAACCCTAGCCCTCAACCTAACCCTAACCCTAGGTCCAATCCTAAACCTAACCGTCTCTCTAACCCTAGGGACAATCCTAACCCTGACCGTCTCTTTAACCCTAGCCCTTAACATAACCATAACCCTAGGTCCAATCCTAACCCTAACCGTCTCTCTAACCCTAGCCCTCAACATAACCCTAACCCTAGGTCCAATCCTAACCCTAACCGACTCTCTAACCCTAGCCCTAAACATAACCCTAACCCTTGGTCCAATCCTAACCCTAGCCCTCAACATAACCCTAACCCTAGGTCCAATCCTCCCCCTTACCGTCTCTCTAACCCTAGCCCTCAACATAACCCTAACCCTATGTCCAATCGTAACCATAACCGTCTCTCTAACCCTAGCCCTCAACATAACCCTAACCCTAGGTCCAATCCTAACCCTAACCGTCTCTCTAACCCTAGCCCTCAACATAACCCTAACCCTAGGTCCAATCCTAACCCTAACCGTCTCTCTAACGCTAGCCCTCCACCTAACCCTAACCCTAGGTCTATTCCTAGACCTAACCGTCTCTCTAACCCTAGCCCTCAACATAACCCTAACCCTAGGTCCAATCCTAACCCTAACCATCACTCTAAGCCTAGCCCTCAACATAAACCTAACCCTAGGTCCAATCCTAACCCTAACCGTCTCTCTAACCCTAGCCCTCAACATAACCCTAACCCTAGGTCCAATGCTAACCCTAACCGTCTCTCTAACCCTAGCCCTCAACATAACCCTAACCCTAGGTCCAATCCTAACCCTAACCGTCCCTCTAACCCTAGCCCTCAACATAACACTAACCCTAGGTCAAATCCTAACCCTAACCGTCTGTCTAACCCTAGCCCTCAACCTAACCCTAACCCTACGTCCAATCCTAACACTAACCGTCTCTCTAACCCTAGCCCTCAACCTAACCCTAACCCTAGGTCCAATCCTAGCCCTAACCGTCTCTCTAACCCTAGCCCTCAACATAACCCTAACCCTAGGTCCAATCCTAACCCTAACCGTCTCTCTGAACCTAGCCCTCAACATAACCCTAACCCTAGGTCCAATCCTAACCCTAACCGTCTCTCGAACCTTAGCCCTCAACATAACCCTAACCCTAATTCCAATCCTAACCCTAACCGTCTTTCTAACGCTAGCCCTCAACCTAACCCTAACCCTAGGTCTATTCCTAGACCTAACCGTCTCTCTAACCCTAGCCCTCCACATAACCCTAACCCTAGGTCCAATCCTAACCCTAACCATCTCTCTAAGCCTAGCCCTCAACATAAACCTAAACCTAGGTCCAATCCTAACCCTAACCGTCTCTCTAACCCTAGCCCTCAACATAACCCTAACCCTAGGTCCAATCCTAACCCTAACCGACTCTCTAAATCTAGCCCTAAACATAACCCTAACCCTAGGTCCAATACTAACCCTAGCCCTCAACATAACCTTAACCCTAGGTCCAATCCACCCCCTTACCATCTCTCTAACCCTAGCCCTCAACATAAGCCTAACCCTAGGTCCAATCCTAACCCTAACCGTCTCTCTAACCATAGCCCTCAACATAACCCTAACCCTAGGTCCAATCCTAACCATAACCGTCTCTCTAACCCTAGCCCTCAACATAACCCTAACCCTAGGTCCAATCCTAACCCTAACCGTCTCTCTAACCCTACCCCTCAACATAACCCTAACCCTAGGTCCAATCCTAACCCTATCCGTCTCTCTAACCCTAGCCCTCAACATAACCCTAACCGTATGTCCAATCCTCATCCTACCCGTCTCTCTAACCTTAGCCCTCCACCTAACCCTAACCGTAGGTCCAATTCTAGCACTAACCGTCTCTCTAACCCTAGCCCTCAACATAACCCTAACCCTAGGTCCAATCCTAACCCTAACCGTCTCTCTAACCCTAGCCCTCAACATAACCTTAACCCTAGGTCCAATCCTAACCCTAACCGTCCCTCTAACCCTAGCCCTCAGCCTAACCCTAACCCTAGGTCCAATCCTCCCCCTTACCGTCTCTCTAAACCTAGCCCTCAACATAACCCTAACCCTAGGTCCAATCCTAACCCTAACCGTCTCTCTAACCCTAGCCCTCAACATAACACTAACCCTAGGTCCAATCCTAACCATAAGCGTCACTGTAACCCTAGCTCTCAACATAACCCTAACCCTAGGTCCAATCCTAACCCTAAGCGTCTCTCTAACCCTACCACTCAACATAACCCTAACCCGAGGTCCAATCCTAACCCTAACCGTCTCTCTAAACCTACCCCTCAACCTAACCCTAACCCTAGGTCCAATCCTAACCCTAACCGTCTCTCTAACCCTAGCCCTCAACCTAACCCTAACCCTAGGTCCAATCCTAACCCTAACCGTCTCTCTAAACCTAGTCCTCAAACTAACCGTAACCCTAGGTCCAATCCTAACCCTAACCATCTCTCTAACCCTAGCCCTCAACCTAAACCTTATCCGACGTCCAATCCTAACCCTAACCGTCTCTCTAACCTTAGCCCTCAACATAACCCTAACCCTATGTCCAATCCTCATCCTAACCGTCTCTCTAACCTTAGCCCTCAACCTAACCCTAACCCTAGGTCCAATTCTAGCACTAACCGTCTCTCTAACCCTAGCCCTCAACATAACCCTAACCCTCGGTCCAATCCTAACCCTAACCGTCTCTCTAACCCTAGCCCTCAACATAACCCTAACCCTAGGTCCAATCCTAACCCTAACCGTCCCTCTAACCCTAGCCCTCAACATAACACTAACCCTAGGTCAAATCCTAACCCTAACCGTCTGTCTAACCCTAGCCCTCAACCTAACCCTAACCCTACGTCCAATCCTAACCCTAACCGTCTCTCTAACCCTAGCCCTCAACCTAACCCTAACCCTAGGTTCAATCCTAGCCCTAACCGTCTCTCTAACCCTAGCCCTCAACATAACCCTAACCCTAGGTCCAATCCTAACCCTAACCGTCTCTCTGAACCTAGCCCTCAACCTAACCCTAACCCTAGGTCTATTCCTAGACCTAACCGTCTTTCTAACCCTAGCCCTCAACATAACCCTAACCCTAGGTCCAATCCTAACCCTAACCATCTCTCTAAGCCTAGCCCTCAACATAAACCTAACCCTAGGTCCAATCCTAACCCTAACCGTCTCTCTAACCCTAGCCCTCAACATAACCCTAACCCTAGGTCCAATCCTAACCCTAACCGTCTCTCTAACGCTAGCCCTCAACCTAACCCTAACCCTAGGTCTATTCCTAGACCTAACCGTCTCTCCAACCCTAGCCCTCAACATAACCCTAACCCTAGGTCCAATCCTAACCCTAACCATCTCTCTAAGCCTAGCCCTCAACATAAACCTAACCCTAGGTCCAATCCTAACCCTAACCGTCTCTCTAACCCTAGCCCTCAACATAACCCTAACCCTAGGTCCAATCCTAACCCTAACCGTCTCTCTAACCCTAGCCCTCAACATAACCCTAACCCTAGGTCCAATCCTAACCCTAACCGTCCCTCTAACCCTAGCCCTCAACATAACACTAACCCTAGGTCAAATCCTAACCCTAACCGTCTGTCTAACCCTAGCCCTCAACCTAACCCTAACCCTACGTCCAATCCTAACCCTAACCGTCTCTCTAACCCTAGCCCTCAACCTAACCCTAACCCTAGGTCCAATCCTAGCCCTAACCGTCTCTCTAACCCTAGCCCTCAACATAACCCTAACCCTAGGTCCAATCCTAACCCTAACCGTCTCTCTGAACCTAGCCCTCAACATAACCCTAACCCTAGGTCCAATCCTAACCCTAACCATCTCTCTAAGCCTAGCCCTCAACATAAACCTAAACCTAGGTCCAATCCTAACCCTAACCGTCTCTCTAACCCTAGCCCTCAACATAACCCTAACCCTAGGTCCAATCCTAACCCTAACCGACTCTCTAAATCTAGCCCTAAACATAACCCTAACCCTAGGTCCAATACTAACCCTAGCCCTCAACATAACCTTAACCCTAGGTCCAATCCACCCCCTTACCATCTCTCTAACCCTAGCCCTCAACATAAGCCTAACCCTAGGTCCAATCCTAACCCTAACCGTCTCTCTAACCATAGCCCTCAACATAACCCTAACCCTAGGTCCAATCCTAACCATAACCGTCTCTCTAACCCTAGCCCTCAACATAACCCTAACCCTAGGTCCAATCCTAACCCTAACCGTCTCTCTAACCCTACCCCTCAACATAACCCTAACCCTAGGTCCAATCCTAACCCTATCCGTCTCTCTAACCCTAGCCCTCAACATAACCCTAACCGTATGTCCAATCCTCATCCTACCCGTCTCTCTAACCTTAGCCCTCCACCTAACCCTAACCGTAGGTCCAATTCTAGCACTAACCGTCTCTCTAACCCTAGCCCTCAACATAACCCTAACCCTAGGTCCAATCCTAACCCTAACCGTCTCTCTAACCCTAGCCCTCAACATAACCTTAACCCTAGGTCCAATCCTAACCCTAACCGTCCCTCTAACCCTAGCCCTCAGCCTAACCCTAACCCTAGGTCCAATCCTCCCCCTTACCGTCTCTCTAAACCTAGCCCTCAACATAACCCTAACCCTAGGTCCAATCCTAACCCTAACCGTCTCTCTAACCCTAGCCCTCAACATAACACTAACCCTAGGTCCAATCCTAACCATAAGCGTCACTGTAACCCTAGCTCTCAACATAACCCTAACCCTAGGTCCAATCCTAACCCTAAGCGTCTCTCTAACCCTACCACTCAACATAACCCTAACCCGAGGTCCAATCCTAACCCTAACCATCTCTCTAAACCTACCCCTCAACCTAACCCTAACCCTAGGTCCAATCCTAACCCTAACCGTCTCTCTAACCCTAGCCCTCAACCTAACCCTAACCCTAGGTCCAATCCTAACCCTAACCGTCTCTCTAAACCTAGTCCTCAAACTAACCGTAACCCTAGGTCCAATCCTAACCCTAACCGTCTCTCTAACCCTAGCCCTCAACCTAAACCTTATCCGACGTCCAATCCTAACCCTAACCGTCTCTCTAACCTTAGCCCTCAACATAACCCTAACCCTATGTCCAATCCTCATCCTAACCGTCTCTCTAACCTTAGCCCTCAACCTAACCCTAACCCTAGGTCCAATTCTAGCACTAACCGTCTCTCTAACCCTAGCCCTCAACATAACCCTAACCCTCGGTCCAATCCTAACCCTAACCGTCTCTCTAACCCTAGCCCTCAACATAACCCTAACCCTAGGTCCAATCCTAACCCTAACCGTCCCTCTAACCCTAGCCCTCAACATAACACTAACCCTAGGTCAAATCCTAACCCTAACCGTCTGTCTAACCCTAGCCCTCAACCTAACCCTAACCCTACGTCCAATCCTAACCCTAACCGTCTCTCTAACCCTAGCCCTCAACCTAACCCTAACCCTAGGTTCAATCCTAGCCCTAACCGTCTCTCTAACCCTAGCCCTCAACATAACCCTAACCCTAGGTCCAATCCTAACCCTAACCGTCTCTCTGAACCTAGCCCTCAACATAACCCTAACCCTAGGTCCAATCCTAACCCTAACCGTCTCTCTAACCCTAGCCCTCAACATAACCCTAACCCTAGGTCCAATCCTAACCCTAACCGTCCCTCTAACCCTAGCCCTCAACATAACCCTAACCCTAGGTCCAATCCTAACCCTAACCGTCACTCTAACCCTAGCCCTCAACATAACCCTAACCCTAGGTCAAATCCTAACCCTAACCGTCTGTTTAACCCTAGCCCTCAACCTAACCCTAACCCTAGGTCCAATCCTAACACTAACAGTCTCTCTAACCCTAGCCCTCAACCTAACCCCAACCCTTGGTGCTATCCTAACCCTAACCATTTCTCTAACCCTAGCCCTCAACCTAACCCTAACCCTAGGTCCAATCCTAACCCTAACCGTCTCTCTAACCCTAGCCCTCAACATAACCCTAACCCTACCTCCAATCCTAACCTTAACCGACTCTCTAACCCTAGCCCTCAACCTAACCCTAACCCTAGGTTCAATCTTAACACTAACCGTCTCTCTAACCCGAGCCCTCAACCTAAACCTTATCAAACGTCCAATCCTAGCCCTAACCGTCTCTCTAACCCTAGCCCTCAACATAACCCTAACCCTATGTCCAATCGTAACCATAACCGTCTCTCTAACCCTAGCCCTCAACATAACCCTAACCCTAGGTCCAATCCTAACCCTAACCGTCTCTCTAACCCTAGCCCTCAACATAACCCTAACCCTAGGTCCAATCCTAACCCTAACCGTCTCTCTAACGCTAGCCCTCCACCTAACCCTAACCCTAGGTCTATTCCTAGACCTAACCGTCTCTCTAACCCTAGCCCTCAACATAACCCTAACCCTAGGTCCAATCCTAACCCTAACCATCACTCTAAGCCTAGCCCTCAACATAAACCTAACCCTAGGTCCAATCCTAACCCTAACCGTCTCTCTAACCCTAGCCCTCAACATAACCCTAACCCTAGGTCCAATGCTAACCCTAACCGTCTCTCTAACCCTAGCCCTCAACATAACCCTAACCCTAGGTCCAATCCTAACCCTAACCGTCCCTCTAACCCTAGCCCTCAACATAACACTAACCCTAGGTCAAATCCTAACCCTAACCGTCTGTCTAACCCTAGCCCTCAACCTAACCCTAACCCTACGTCCAATCCTAACACTAACCGTCTCTCTAACCCTAGCCCTCAACCTAACCCTAACCCTAGGTCCAATCCTAGCCCTAACCGTCTCTCGAACCTTAGCCCTCAACATAACCCTAACCCTAATTCCAATCCTAACCCTAACCGTCTTTCTAACGCTAGCCCTCAACCTAACCCTAACCCTAGGTCTATTCCTAGACCTAACCGTCTCTCTAACCCTAGCCCTCAACATAACCCTAACCCTAGGTAAAATCCTAACCCTAACCATCTCTCTAAGCCTAGCCCTCAACATAAACCTAAACCTAGGTCCAATCCTAACCCTAACCGTCTCTCTAACCCTAGCCCTCAACATAACCCTAACCCTAGGTCCAATCCTAACCCTAACCGACTCTCTAAATCTAGCCCTAAACATAACCCTAACCCTAGGTCCAATACTAACCCTAGCCCTCAACATAACCTTAACCCTAGGTCCAATCCACCCCCTTACCATCTCTCTAACCCTAGCCCTCAACATAAGCCTAACCCTAGGTCCAATCCTAACCCTAACCGTCTCTCTAACCATAGCCCTCAACATAACCCTAACCCTAGGTCCAATCCTAACCATAACCGTCTCTCTAACCCTAGCCCTCAACATAACCCTAACCCTAGGTCCAATCCTAACCCTAACCGTCTCTCTAACCCTACCCCTCAACATAACCCTAACCCTAGGTCCAATCCTAACCCTATCCGTCTCTCTAACCCTAGCCCTCAACATAACCCTAACCGTATGTCCAATCCTCATCCTACCCGTCTCTCTAACCTTAGCCCTCCACCTAACCCTAACCGTAGGTCCAATTCTAGCACTAACCGTCTCTCTAACCCTAGCCCTCAACATAACCCTAACCCTAGGTCCAATCCTAACCCTAACCGTCTCTCTAACGCTAGCCCTCCACCTAACCCTAACCCTAGGTCTATTCCTAGACCTAACCGTCTCTCTAACCCTAGCCCTCAACATAACCCTAACCCTAGGTCCAATCCTAACCCTAACCATCACTCTAAGCCTAGCCCTCAACATAAACCTAACCCTAGGTCCAATCCTAACCCTAACCGTCTCTCTAACCCTAGCCCTCAACATAACCCTAACCCTAGGTCCAATGCTAACCCTAACCGTCTCTCTAACCCTAGCCCTCAACATAACCCTAACCCTAGGTCCAATCCTAACCCTAACCGTCCCTCTAACCCTAGCCCTCAACATAACACTAACCCTAGGTCAAATCCTAACCCTAACCGTCTGTCTAACCCTAGCCCTCAACCTAACCCTAACCCTACGTCCAATCCTAACACTAACCGTCTCTCTAACCCTAGCCCTCAACCTAACCATAACCCTAGGTCCAATCCTAGCCCTAACCGTCTCTCTAACCCTAGCCCTCAACATAACCCTAACCCTAGGTCCAATCCTAACCCTAACCGTCTCTCTGAACCTAGCCCTCAACATAACCCTAACCCTAGGTCCAATCCTAACCCTAACCGTCTCTCGAACCTTAGCCCTCAACATAACCCTAACCCTAATTCCAATCCTAACCCTAACCGTCTTTCTAACGCTAGCCCTCAACCTAACCCTAACCCTAGGTCTATTCCTAGACCTAACCGTCTCTCTAACCCTAGCCCTCAACATAACCCTAACCCTAGGTCCAATCCTAACCCTAACCATCTCTCTAAGCCTAGCCCTCAACATAAACCTAAACCTAGGTCCAATCCTAACCCTAACCGTCTCTCTAACCCTAGCCCTCAACATAACCCTAACCCTAGGTCCAATCCTAACCCTAACCGACTCTCTAAATCTAGCCCTAAACATAACCCTAACCCTAGGTCCAATACTAACCCTAGCCCTCAACATAACCTTAACCCTAGGTCCAATCCACCCCCTTACCATCTCTCTAACCCTAGCCCTCAACATAAGCCTAACCCTAGGTCCAATCCTAACCCTAACCGTCTCTCTAACCATAGCCCTCAACATAACCCTAACCCTAGGTCCAATCCTAACCATAACCGTCTCTCTAACCCTAGCCCTCAACATAACCCTAACCCTAGGTCCAATCCTAACCCTAACCGTCTCTCTAACCCTACCCCTCAACATAACCCTAACCCTAGGTCCAATCCTAACCCTATCCGTCTCTCTAACCCTAGCCCTCAACATAACCCTAACCGTATGTCCAATCCTCATCCTACCCGTCTCTCTAACCTTAGCCCTCCACCTAACCCTAACCGTAGGTCCAATTCTAGCACTAACCGTCTCTCTAACCCTAGCCCTCAACATAACCCTAACCCTAGGTCCAATCCTAACCCTAACCGTCTCTCTAACCCTAGCCCTCAACATAACCTTAACCCTAGGTCCAATCCTAACCCTAACCGTCCCTCTAACCCTAGCCCTCAGCCTAACCCTAACCCTAGGTCCAATCCTCCCCCTTACCGTCTCTCTAAACCTAGCCCTCAACATAACCCTAACCCTAGGTCCAATCCTAACCCTAACCGTCTCTCTAACCCTAGCCCTCAACATAACACTAACCCTAGGTCCAATCCTAACCATAAGCGTCACTGTAACCCTAGCTCTCAACATAACCCTAACCCTAGGTCCAATCCTAACCCTAAGCGTCTCTCTAACCCTACCACTCAACATAACCCTAACCCGAGGTCCAATCCTAACCCTAACCGTCTCTCTAAACCTACCCCTCAACCTAACCCTAACCCTAGGTCCAATCCTAACCCTAAGCGTCTCTCTAACCCTAGCCCTCAACCTAACCCTAACCCTAGGTCCAATCCTAACCCTAACCGTCTCTCTAAACCTAGTCCTCAAACTAACCGTAACCCTAGGTCCAATCCTAACCCTAACCGTCTCTCTAACCCTAGCCCTCAACCTAAACCTTATCCGACGTCCAATCCTAACCCTAACCGTCTCTCTAACCTTAGCCCTCAACATAACCCTAACCCTATGTCCAATCCTCATCCTAACCGTCTCTCTAACCTTAGCCCTCAACCTAACCCTAACCCTAGGTCCAATTCTAGCACTAACCGTCTCTCTAACCCTAGCCCTCAACATAACCCTAACCCTCGGTCCAATCCTAACCCTAACCGTCTCTCTAACCCTAGCCCTCAACATAACCCTAACCCTAGGTCCAATCCTAACCCTAACCGTCCCTCTAACCCTAGCCCTCAACATAACACTAACCCTAGGTCAAATCCTAACCCTAACCGTCTGTCTAACCCTAGCCCTCAACCTAACCCTAACCCTACGTCCAATCCTAACCCTAACCGTCTCTCTAACCCTAGCCCTCAACCTAACCCTAACCCTAGGTTCAATCCTAGCCCTAACCGTCTCTCTAACCCTAGCCCTCAACATAACCCTAACCCTAGGTCCAATCCTAACCCTAACCGTCTCTCTGAACCTAGCCCTCAACATAACCCTAACCCTAGGTCCAATCCTAACCCTAACCGTCTCTCGAACCTTAGCCCTCAACATAACCCTAACCCTAGGTCCAATCCTAACCCTAACCGTCTCTCTAACGCTAGCCCTCAACCTAACCCTAACCCTAGGTCTATTCCTAGACCTAACCGTCTCTCTAACCCTAGCCCTCAACATAACCCTAACCCTAGGTCCAATCCTTACCCTAACCATCTCTCTAAGCCTAGCCCTCAACATAAACCTAACCCTAGGTCCAATCCTAACCCTAACCGTCTCTCTAACCCTAGCCCTCAACATAACCATAACCCTAGGTCCAATCCTAACCCTAACCGTCTCTCTAACGCTAGCCCTCAACCTAACCCTAACCCTAGGTCTATTCCTAGACCTAACCGTCTCTCTAACCCTAGCCCTCAACATAACCCTAACCCTAGGTCCAATCCTAACCCTAACCATCTCTCTAAGCCTAGCCCTCAACATAAACCTAACCCTAGGTCCAATCCTAACCCTAACCGTCTCTCTAACCCTAGCCCTCAACATAACCCTAACCCTAGGTCCAATCCTAACCCTAACCGTCTCTCTAACCCTAGCCCTCAACATAACCCTAACCCTAGGTCCAATCCTAACCCTAACCGTCTCTCTAAACCTAGTCCTCAAACTAACCGTAACCCTAGGTCCAATCCTAACCCTAACCGTCTCTCTAACCCTAGCCCTCAACCTAAACCTTATCCGACGTCCAATCCTAACCCTAACCGTCTCTCTAACCTTAGCCCTCAACATAACCCTAACCCTATGTCCAATCCTCATCCTAACCGTCTCTCTAACCTTAGCCCTCAACCTAACCCTAACCCTAGGTCCAATTCTAGCACTAACCGTCTCTCTAACCCTAGCCCTCAACATAACCCTAACCCTCGGTCCAATCCTAACCCTAACCGTCTCTCTAACCCTAGCCCTCAACATAACCCTAACCCTAGGTCCAATCCTAACCCTAACCGTCCCTCTAACCCTAGCCCTCAACATAACACTAACCCTAGGTCAAATCCTAACCCTAACCGTCTGTCTAACCCTAGCCCTCAACCTAACCCTAACCCTACGTCCAATCCTAACCCTAACCGTCTCTCTAACCCTAGCCCTCAACCTAACCCTAACCCTAGGTTCAATCCTAGCCCTAACCGTCTCTCTAACCCTAGCCCTCAACATAACCCTAACCCTAGGTCCAATCCTAACCCTAACCGTCTCTCTGAACCTAGCCCTCAACATAACCCTAACCCTAGGTCCAATCCTAACCCTAACCGTCTCTCGAACCTTAGCCCTCAACATAACCCTAACCCTAGGTCCAATCCTAACCCTAACCGTCTCTCTAACGCTAGCCCTCAACCTAACCCTAACCCTAGGTCTATTCCTAGACCTAACCGTCTCTCTAACCCTAGCCCTCAACATAACCCTAACCCTAGGTCCAATCCTAACCCTAACCATCTCTCTAAGCCTAGCCCTCAACATAAACCTAACCCTAGGTCCAATCCTAACCCTAACCGTCTCTCTAACCCTAGCCCTCAACATAACCCTAACCCTAGGTCCAATCCTAACCCTAACCGTCTCTCTAACGCTAGCCCTCAACCTAACCCTAACCCTAGGTCTATTCCTAGACCTAACCGTCTCTCTAACCCTAGCCCTCAACATAACCCTAACCCTAGGTCCAATCCTAACCCTAACCATCTCTCTAAGCCTAGCCCTCAACATAAACCTAACCCTAGGTCCAATCCTAACCCTAACCGTCTCTCTAACCCTAGCCCTCAACATAACCCTAACCCTAGGTCCAATCCTAACCCTAACCGTCTCTCTAACCCTAGCCCTCAACATAACCCTAACCCTAGGTCCAATCCTAACCCTAACCGTCCCTCTAACCCTAGCCCTCAACATAACACTAACCCTAGGTCAAATCCTAACCCTAACCGTCTGTCTAACCCTAGCCCTCAACCTAACCCTAACCCTACGTCCAATCCTAACCCTAACCGTCTCTCTAACCCTAGCCCTCAACCTAACCCTAACCCTAGGTCCAATCCTAGCCCTAACCGTCTCTCTAACCCTAGACCTCAACATAACCCTAACCCTAGGTCCAATCCTAACCCTAACCGTCTCTCTGAACCTAGCCCTCAACATAACCCTAACCCTAGGTCCAATCCTAACCCTAACCGTCTCTCGAACCTTAGCCCTCAACATAACCCTAACCCTAGGTCCAATCCTAACCCTAACCGTCTCTCTAACGCTAGCCCTCAACCTAACCCTAACCCTAGGTCTATTCCTAGACCTAACCGTCTCTCTAACCCTAGCCCTCAACATAACCCTAACCCTAGGTCCAATCCTAACCCTAACCATCTCTCTAAGCCTAGCCCTCAACATAAACCTAACCCTAGGTCCAATCCTAACCCTAACCGTCTCTCTAACCCTAGCCCTCAACATAACCCTAACCCTAGGTCCAATCCTAACCCTAACCGTCTCTCTAACCCTAGCCCTCAACCTAAACCTTATCCGACGTCCAATCCTAACCCTAACCGTCTCTCTAACCCTAGCCCTCAACATAACCCTAATCCTATGTCCAATCCTCATCCTACCCGTCTCTCTAACCTTAGCCCTCAACCTAACCCTAACCCTAGGTCCAATTCTAGCACTAACCGTCTCTCTAACCCTAGCCCTCAACATAACCCTAACCCTAGGTCCAATCCTAACCCTAACCGTCTCTCTAACCCTAGCCCTCAACATAACCCTAACCCTAGGTCCAATCCTAACCCTAACCGTCCCTCTAATCCTAGCCCTCAACATAACCCTAACCCTAGGTCCAATTCTAGCACTAACCGTCTCTCTAACCCTAGCCCTCAACATAACCCTAACCCTAGGTCCAATCCTAACCCTAACCGTCTCTCTAACCCTAGCCCTCAACATAACCCTAACCTTAGGTCAAATCCTAACCCTAACCGTCTGTTTAACCCTAGCCCTCAACCTAACCCTAACCCTAGGTCCAATCCTAACCCTAACAGTCTCTCTAACCCTAGCCCTCAACCTAAAACCAACCCTTGGTGCTATCCTAACCCTAACCATCTCTCTAACCCTAGCCCTCAACCTAACCCTAACCCTAGGTCCAATCCTAACCCTAACCGTCTCTCTAACCCTAGCCCTCAACGTAACCCCAACCCTTGGTCCAATCCTAAACCTAACCCTCTCTCTAAACTTAGCCCTCAACATAAGCCTAACCATAGGTCCAATCCTAACCCTAACCGTCTCTCTAACCCTAGCCCTCAACATAACCCTAACCCTAGGTCCAATCCTAACCCTAACCGTCTCTCTAACCCTAGCCCTCAACATAACCCTAACCCTAGGTCCAATCCTAACCCTAACAGTCTCTCTAACCCTAGCCCTCAACATAACCCTAACCCTACCTCCAATCCTAACCTTAACCGACTCTCTAACCCTAGCCCTCAACCTAACCCTAACCCTAGGTTCAATCCTAACACTAACCGTCTCTCTAACCCGAGCCCTCAACCTAAACCTTATCAAACGTCCAATCCTAGCCCTAACCGTCTCTCTAACCCTAGCCCTCAACATAACCCTAACCCTATGTCCAATCGTAACCATAACCGTCTCTCTAACCCTAGCCCTCAACATAACCCTAACCCTAGGTCCAATCCTAACCCTAACCGTCTCTCTAACCCTAGCCCTCAACATAACCCTAACCCTAGGTCCAATCCTAACCCTAACCGTCTCTCTAACGCTAGCCCTCCACCTAACCCTAACCCTAGGTCTATTCCTAGACCTAACCGTCTCTCTAACCCTAGCCCTCAACATAACCCTAACCCTAGGTCCAATCCTAACCCTAACCATCTCTCTAAGCCTAGCCCTCAACATAAACCTAACCCTAGGTCCAATCCTAACCCTAACCGTCTCTCTAACCCTAGCCCTCAACATAACCCTAACCCTAGGTCCAATGCTAACCCTAACCGTCTCTCTAACCCTAGCCCTCAACATAACCCTAACCCTAGGTCCAATCCTAACCCTAACCGTCACTCTAACCCTAGCCCTCAACATAACCCTAACCCTAGGTCAAATCCTAACCCTAACCGTCTGTTTAACCCTAGCCCTCAACCTAACCCTAACCCTAGGTCCAATCCTAACCCTAACCGTCTCTCTAACCCTAGCCCTCAACGTAACCCCAACCCTTGGTCCAATCCTAAACCTAACCCTCTCTCTAAACTTAGCCCTCAACATAAGCCTAACCATAGGTCCAATCCTAACCCTAACCGTCTCTCTAACCCTAGCCCTCAACATAACCCTAACCCTAGGTCCAATCCTAACCCTAACCGTCTCTCTAACCCTATCCCTCAACATAACCCTAACCCTAGGTCCAATCCTAACCCTAACCGTCTCTCTAACCCTAGCCCTCAACATAACCCTAACCCTACCTCCAATCCTAACCTTAACCGACTCTCTAACCCTAGCCCTCAACCTAAACCTAACCCTAGGTTCAATCCTAACCCTAACCGTCTCTCTAACCCGAGCCCTCAACCTAAACCTTATCAAACGTCCAATCCTAGCCCTAACCGTCTCTCTAACCCTAGCCCTCAACATAACCCTAACCCTATGTCCAATCGTAACCATAACCGTCTCTCTAACCCTAGCCCTCAACATAACCCTAACCCTAGGTCCAATCCTAACCCTAACCGTCTCTCTAACCCTAGCCCTCAACATAACCCTAACCCTAGGTCCAATCCTAACCCTAACCGTCCCTCTAACCCTAGCCCTCAACATAACCCTAACCCTAAGTCCAATCCTTACCCTAACCGTCTCTCTAACCCTAGCCCTCAACATAACACTAACCCTAGGTCCAATCCTAACCATAAGCGTCACTCTAACCCTAGCTCTCAACATAACCCTAACCCTAGGTCCAATCCTAACCCTAACCGTCTCTCTAACCCTACCACTCAACATAACCCTAACCCGAGCTCCAATCCTAACCCTAACCGTCTCTCTAAACCTACCCCTCAACCTAACCCTAACCCTAGGTCCAATCCTAACCCTAACCGTCTCTCTAACCCTAGCCCTCAACCTAACCCTAACCCTAGGTCCAATCCTAACCCTAACCGTCTCTCTAAACCTAGCCCTCAAACTAACCGTAACCCTAGGTCCAATCCTAACCCTAACCGTCTCTCTAACCCTAGCCCTCAACCTAAACCTTATCCGACGTCCAATCCTAACCCTAACCGTCTCTCTAACCTTAGCCCTCAACATAACCCTAACCCTATGTCCAATCCTCATCCTAACCGTCTCTCTAAACTTAGCCCTCAACCTAACCCTAACCCTAGGTCCAATTCTAGCACTAACCGTCTCTCTAACCCTAGCCCTCAACATAACCCTAACCCTAGGTCCAATCCTAACCCTAACCGTCTCTCTAACCCTAGCCCTCAACATAACCCTAACCCTAGGTCCAATCCTAAAACTAACCGTCCCTCTAACCCTAGCCCTCAACATAACACTAACCCTAGGTCAAATCCTAACCCTAACCGTCTGTCTAACCCTAGCCCTCAACCTAACCCTAACCCTACGTCCAATCCTAACCGTAACCGTCTCTCTAACCCTAGCCCTCAACCTAACCCTAACCCTAGGTCCAATCCTAGCCCTAACCGTCTCTCTAACCCTAGCCCTCAACATAACCCTAACCCTAGGTCCAATCCTAACCCTAACCGTCTCTCTGAACCTAGCCCTCAACATAACCCTAACCCTAGGTCCAATCCAAACCCTAACCGTCTCTCGAAACTTAGCCCTCAACATAACCCTTACCCTAGGTCCAATCCTAACCCTAACCGTCTCTCTAACGCTAGCCCTCAACCTAACCCTAACCCTAGGTCTATTCCTAGACCTAACCGTCTCTCTAACCCTAGCCCTCAACATAACCCTAACCCTAGGTCCAATCCTAACCCTAACCATCTCTCTAAGCCTAGCCCTCAACATAACCCTAACCCTATGTCCAATCCTCATCCTAGCCGTCTCTCTAACCTTAGCCCTCAACCTAACCCTAACCCTAGGTCCAATTCTAGCACTAACCGTCTCTCTAACCGTAGCCCTCAACATAACCCTAACCCTAGGTCCAATCCTGACCCTAACCGTCTCTCTAACCCTAGCCCTCAACATAACCCTAACCCTAGGTCCAATCCTAACCCTAACCGTCCCTCTAACCCTAGCCCTCAACATAACCCTAACCCTAGGTCCAATTCTAGCACTAACCGTCCCTCTAACCCTAGCCCTCAACATAACCCTAACCCTAGGTCCAATCCTAACCCTAACAGTCTCTCTAACCCTAGCCCTCAACCTAACCCCAACCCTTGGTGCTATCCTAACCCTAACCATCTCTCTAACCCTAGCCCTCAACCTAACCCTAACCCTAGGTCCAATCCTAACCCTAACCGTCTCTCTAACCCTAGCCCTCAACGTAACCCCAACCCTTGGTCCAATCCTAAACCTAACCCTCTCTCTAAACTTAGCCCTCAACATAAGCCTAACCATAGGTCCAATCCTAACCCTAACCGTCTCTCTAACCCTAGCCCTCAACATAACACTAACCCTAGGTCCAATCCTAACCCTAACCGTCTCTCTAACCCTAGCCCTCAACATAACCCTAACCCTAGGTCCAATCCTAACCCTAACCGTCTCTCTAACCCTAGCCCTCAACATAACCCTAACCCTACCTCCAATCCTAACCTTAACCGACTCTCTAACCCTAGCCCTCAACCTAACCCTAACCCTAGGTTCAATCCTAACCCTAACCGTCTCTCTAACCCGAGCCCTCAACCTAAACCTTATCAAACGTCCAATCCTAGCCCTAACCGTCTCTCTAACCCTAGCCCTCAACATAACCCTAACCCTATGTCCAATCGTAACCATAACCGTCTCTCTAACCCTAGCCCTCAACATAACCCTAACCCTAGGTCCAATCCTAACCCTAACCGTCTCTCTAACCCTAGCCCTCAACATAACCCTAACCCTAGGTCCAATCCTAACCCTAACCGTCCCTCTAACCCTAGCCCTCAACATAACCCTAACCCTAAGTCCAATCCTAACCCTAACCGACTCTCTAACCCTAGCCCTAAACATAACCCTAACCCTAGGTCCAATCCTAACCCTAGCCCTCAACATAACCCTAACCCTAGGTCCAATCCACCCCCTTTCCGTCTCTCTAACCCTAGCCCTCAACATAACCCTAACCCTAGGTCCAATCCTAACCCTAATATCTCTCTAACCATAGCCCTCAACATAACCCTAACCCTAGGTCCAATCCTAACCATAACCGTCACTTTAACCCTAGCTCTCAACATAACCCTAACCCTAGGTCCAATCCTAACCCTAACCGTCTCTCGAACCATAGCCCTCAACATAACCCTAACCCTAGGGACAATCCTAACCCTGACCGTGTCTCTAACCTTAGCCCTCAACATAACCCTAACCCTAGCTCCAATCCTTACCCTAACCGTCTCTCTAACCCTAGCCCTCAACATAACCCTAACCCTAGGTCCAATCCTAACCCTAACCGACTCTCTAACCCTAGCCCTAAACATAACCCTAACCCTAGGTCCAATACTAACCCTAGCCCTCAACATAACCCTAACCCTAGGTCCAATCCACCCCCTTACCATCTCTCTAACCCTAGCCCTCAACATAAGCCTAACCCTAGGTCCAAACCTAACACTAACCGTCTCTCCAACCCTAGCCCTCAACATAACACTAACCCTAGGTCCAATCCTAACCCTAACCGTCTCTCTAACCCTACCCCTCAACATAACCCTAACCCTAGGTCCAATCCTAACCCTAACCGTCTCTCTAACCCTAGCCCTCAACATATCCCTAACCCTAGGTCCAATCCTAACCCTATCCGTCTCTCTAACCCTAGCCCTCAACATAACCCTAACCCTATGTCCAATCCTCATCCTACCCGTCTCTCTAACGATAGCCCTCCACCTAACCCTAACCGTAGGTCCAATTCTAGCACTAACCGTCTCTCTAACCCTTGCCCTCAACATAACCCTAACCCTAGGTCCAATCCTAACCGTAACCGTCTCTCTAACCCTAGCCCTCAACATAACCCTAACCCTAGGTCCAATCCTAACCCTAACCGTCCCTCTAACCCTAGCCCTCAACCTAACCCTAACCCTAGGTCCAATCCTCCCCCTTACCGTCTCTCTAAACCTAGCCCTCAACATAACCCTAACCCTAGGTCCAATCCTAACACTAACCGTCTCTCTAACCCTAGCCCTCAACATAACACTAACCCTAGGTCCAATCCTAACCATAAGCGTCACTCTAACCCTAGCTCTCAACATAACCCTAACCCTAGGTCCAATCCTAACCCTAACCGTCTGTCTAACCCTACCACTCAACATAACCCTAACCCGAGGTCCAATCCTAACCCTAACCGTCTCTCTAAACCTACCCCTCAACATAACCCTAACCCTAGGTCCAACCCTAACCCTAACCGTCTCTCTAACCCTAGCCCTCAACATAACCCTAACCCTAGGTCCAATCCTAACCCTAACCGTCCCTCTAAGCCTAGCCCTCAACATAACACTAACCCTAGGTCAAATCCTAACCCTAACCGTCTGTCTAACCCTAGCCCTCAACCTAACCCTAACCCTACGTCCAATCCTAACCCTAACCGTCTCTCTAACCCTAGCCCTCAACCTAACCCTAACCCTAGGTCGAATCCTAGCCCTAACCGTCTCTCTAACCCTAGCCCTCAACATAACCCTAACCCTAGGTCCAATCCTAACCCTAACCGTCTCTCTGAACCTAGCCCTCAACATAACCCTAACCCTAGGTCCAATCCTAACCCTAACCGTCTCTTGAAACTTAGCCCTCAACATAACCCTAACCCTAGGTCCAATCCTAACCCTAACCGTCTCTCTAACGCTAGCCCTCAACCTAACCCTAACCCTAGGTCTATTCCTAGACCTAACCGTCTCTCTAACCCTAGCCCTCAACATAACCCTAACCCTAGGTCCAATCCTAACCCTAACCATCTCTCTAAGCCTAGCCCTCAACATAACCCTAACCCTAGGTCCAATCCTAACCCTAACCGTCTCTCTAACCCTAGCCCTCAACCTAAACCTTATCCGACGTCCAATCCTAACCCTAACCGTCTCTCTAACCCTAGCCCTCAACATAACCCTAACCCTATGTCCAATCCTCATCCTACCCGTCTCTCTAACCTTAGCCCTCAACCTAACCCTAACCCTAGGTCCAATTCTAGCACTAACCGTCTCTCTAACCGTAGCCCTCAACATAACCCTAACCCTAGGTCCAATCCTAACCCTAACCGTCTCTCTAACCCTAGCCCTCAACATAACCCTAACCCTAGGTCCAATCCTAACCCTAACCGTCCCTCTAACCCTAGCCCTCAACATAACCCTAACCCTAGGTCCAATTCTAGCACTAACCGTCTCTCTAACCCTAGCCCTCAACATAACCCTAACCCTAGGTCCAATCCTAACCCTAACCGTCTCTCTAACCCTAGCCCTCAACCTAACCCTAACCCTAGGTCCAATCCTAACCCCAACCGACTCTCTGAACCTACTCCTCAACATAACCCTAACCCTAGGTCTATTCCTAGACCTAACCGTCTCTCTAACCCTAGCCCTCAACATAACCCTAACCCTAGGTCCAATCCTAACCCTAACCATCTCTCTAAGCCTAGCCCTCAACATAAACCTAACCCTAGGTCCAATCCTAACCCTAACCGTCTCTCTAACCCTAGCCCTCAACATAACCCTAACCCTAGGTCCAATCCTAACCCTAACCGTCTCTCGAACCTTAGCCCTCAACATAACCCTAACCCTAGGTCCAATCCTAACCCTAACCGTCTCTCTAACGCTAGCCCTCAACCTAACCCTAACCCTAGGTCTATTCCTAGACCTAACCGTCTCTCTAACCCTAGCCCTCAACATAACCCTAACCCTAGGTCCAATCCTAACCCTAACCATCTCTCTAAGCCTAGCCCTCAACATAAACCTAACCCTAGGTCCAATCCTAACCCTAACCGTCTCTCTAACCCTAGCCCTCAACATAACCCTAACCCTAGGTCCAATCCTAACCCTAACCGTCTCTCTAACCCTAGCCCTCAACCTAAACCTTATCCGACGTCCAATCCTAACCCTAACCGTCTCTCTAACCCTAGCCCTCAACATAACCCTAACCCTATGTCCAATCCTCATCCTACCCGTCTCTCTAACCTTAGCCCTCAACCTAACCCTAACCCTAGGTCCAATTCTAGCACTAACCGTCTCTCTAACGCTAGCCCTCAACATAACCCTAACCCTAGGTCCAATCCTAACCCTAACCGTCTCTCTAACCCTAGCCCTCAACATAACCCTAACCCTAGGTCCAATCCTAACCCTAACCGTCCCTCTAACCCTAGCCCTCAACATAACCCTAACCCTAGGTCCAATTCTAGCACTAACCGTCTCTCTAACCCTAGCCCTCAACATAACCCTAACCCTAGGTCCAATCCTAACCCTAACCGTCTCTCTAACCCTAGCCCTCAACATAACCGTAACCCTAGGTCAAATCCTAACCCTAACCGTCTCTCTAACCCTAGCCCTCAACCTAACCCTAACCCTAGGTCCAATCCTAACCCTAACAGTCTCTCTAACCCTAGCCCTCAACCTAACCCCAACCCTTGGTGCTATCCTAACCCTAACCATCTCTCTAACCCTAGCCCTCAACCTAACCCTAACCCTAGGTCCAATCCTAACCCTAACCGTCTCTCTAACCCTAGCCCTCAACGTAACCCCAACCCTTGGTCCAATCCAAAACCTAACCCTCTCTCTAACCTTAGCCCTCAACATAAGCCTAACCATAGGTCCAATCCTAACCCTAACCGTCTCTCTAACCCTAGCCCTCAACATAACCCTAACCCTAGGTCCAATCCTAACCCTAACCGTCTCTCTAACCCTAGCCCTCAACATAACCCTAACCCTAGGTCCAATCCTAACCCTAACCGTCTCTCTAACCCTAGCCCTCAACATAACCCTAACCCTACCTCCAATCCTAACCTTAATCGACTCTCTAACCCTAGCCCTCAACCTAACCCTAACCCTAGGTTCAATCCTAACCCTAACCGTCTCTCTAACCCGAGCCCTCAACCTAAACCTTATCAAACGTCCAATCCTAGCCCTAACCGTCTCTCTAACCCTAGCCCTCAACATAACCCTAACCCTATGTCCAATCGTAACCATAACCGTTTCTCTAACCCTAGCCCTCAACATAACCCTAACCCTAGGTCCAATCCTAACCCTAACCGTCTCTCTAACCCTAGCCCTCAACATAACCCTAACCCTAGGTCCAATCCTAACCCTAACCGTCCCTATAACCCTAGCCCTCAACATAACCCTAACCCTAAGTCCAATCCTAACCCTAACCGACTCTCTAACCCTAGCCCTAAACATAACCCTAACCCTAGGTCCAATCCTAACCCTAGCCCTCAACATAACCCTAACCCTAGGTCCAATCCTCCCCCTTTCCGTCTCTCTAACCCTAGCCCTCAACATAACCCTAACCCTAGGTCCAATCCTAACCCTAATATCTCTCTAACCATAGCCCTCAACATAACCCTAACCCTAGGTCCAATCCTAACCATAACCGTCACTCTAACCCTAGCTCTCAACATAACCCTAACCCTAGGTCCAATCCTAACCCTAACCGTCTCTCGAACCATAGCCCTCAACATAACCCTAACCCTAGGGACAATCCTAACCCTGACCGTCTCTCTAACCTTAGCCCTCAACATAACCCTAACCCTAGCTCCAATCCTTACCCTAACCGTCTCTCTAACCCTAGCCCTCAACATAACCCTAACCCTAGGTCCAATCCTAACCCTAACCGACTCTCTAACCCTAGCCCTAAACATAACCCTAACCCTAGGTCCAATACTAACCCTAGCCCTCAACATAACCCTAAACCTAGGTCCAATCCACCCCCTTACCATCTCTCTAACCCTAGCCCTCAACATAAGCCTAACCCTAGGTCCAATCCTAACACTAACCGTCTCTCTAACCCTAGCCCTCAACATAACCCTAACCCTAGGTCCAATCCTAACCCTAACCGTCTCTCTAACCCTAGCCCTCAACCTAAACCTTATCCGACGTCCAATCCTAACCCTAACCGTCTCTCTAACCCTAGCCCTCAACATAACCCTAACCCTATGTCCAATCCTCATCCTACCCGTCTCTCTAACCTTAGCCCTCAACCTAACCCTAACCCTAGGTCCAATTCTAGCACTAACCGTCTCTCTAACGCTAGCCCTCAACATAACCCTAACCCTAGGTCCAATCCTAACCCTAACCGTCTCTCTAACCCTAGCCCTCAACATAACCCTAACCCTAGGTCCAATCCTAACCCTAACCGTCCCTCTAACCCTAGCCCTCAACATAACCCTAACCCTAGGTCCAATTCTAGCACTAACCGTCTCTCTAACCCTAGCCCTCAACATAACCCTAACCCTAGGTCCAATCCTAACCCTAACCGTCTCTCTAACCCTAGCCCTCAACATAACCGTAACCCTAGGTCAAATCCTAACCCTAACCGTCTCTCTAACCCTAGCCCTCAACCTAACCCTAACCCTAGGTCCAATCCTAACCCTAACAGTCTCTCTAACCCTAGCCCTCAACCTAACCCCAACCCTTGGTGCTATCCTAACCCTAACCATCTCTCTAACCCTAGCCCTCAACCTAACCCTAACCCTAGGTCCAATCCTAACCCTAACCGTCTCTCTAACCCTAGCCCTCAACGTAACCCCAACCCTTGGTCCAATCCAAAACCTAACCCTCTCTCTAACCTTAGCCCTCAACATAAGCCTAACCATAGGTCCAATCCTAACCCTAACCGTCTCTCTAACCCTAGCCCTCAACATAACCCTAACCCTAGGTCCAATCCTAACCCTAACCGTCTCTCTAACCCTAGCCCTCAACATAACCCTAACCCTAGGTCCAATCCTAACCCTAACCGTCTCTCTAACCCTAGCCCTCAACATAACCCTAACCCTACCTCCAATCCTAACCTTAATCGACTCTCTAACCCTAGCCCTCAACCTAACCCTAACCCTAGGTTCAATCCTAACCCTAACCGTCTCTCTAACCCGAGCCCTCAACCTAAACCTTATCAAACGTCCAATCCTAGCCCTAACCGTCTCTCTAACCCTAGCCCTCAACATAACCCTAACCCTATGTCCAATCGTAACCATAACCGTTTCTCTAACCCTAGCCCTCAACATAACCCTAACCCTAGGTCCAATCCTAACCCTAACCGTCTCTCTAACCCTAGCCCTCAACATAACCCTAACCCTAGGTCCAATCCTAACCCTAACCGTCCCTATAACCCTAGCCCTCAACATAACCCTAACCCTAAGTCCAATCCTAACCCTAACCGACTCTCTAACCCTAGCCCTAAACATAACCCTAACCCTAGGTCCAATCCTAACCCTAGCCCTCAACATAACCCTAACCCTAGGTCCAATCCTCCCCCTTTCCGTCTCTCTAACCCTAGCCCTCAACATAACCCTAACCCTAGGTCCAATCCTAACCCTAATATCTCTCTAACCATAGCCCTCAACATAACCCTAACCCTAGGTCCAATCCTAACCATAACCGTCACTCTAACCCTAGCTCTCAACATAACCCTAACCCTAGGTCCAATCCTAACCCTAACCGTCTCTCGAACCATAGCCCTCAACATAACCCTAACCCTAGGGACAATCCTAACCCTGACCGTCTCTCTAACCTTAGCCCTCAACATAACCCTAACCCTAGCTCCAATCCTTACCATAACCGTCTCTCTAACCCTAGCCCTCAACATAACCCTAACCCTAGGTCCAATCCTAACCCTAACCGACTCTCTAACCCTAGCCCTAAACATAACCCTAACCCTAGGTCCAATACTAACCCTAGCCCTCAACATAACCCTAAACCTAGGTCCAATCCACCCCCTTACCATCTCTCTAACCCTAGCCCTCAACATAAGCCTAACCCTAGGTCCAATCCTAACACTAACCGTCTCTCTAACCCTAGCCCTCAACATAACACTAACCCTAGGTCCAATCCTAACCCTAACCGTCTCTCTAACCCTACCCCTCAACATAACCCTAACCCTAGGTCCAATCCTAACCCTAACCGTCTCTCTAACCCTAGCCCTCAACATAACCCTAACCCTAGGTCCAATCCTAACCCTATCCGTCTCTCTAACCCTAGCCCTCAACATAACCCTAACCTTATGTCCAATCCTCATCCTACCCGTCTCTCTAACCTTAGCCCTCCACCTAACCCTAACCGTAGGTCCAATTCTAGCACTAACCGTCTCTCTAACCCTAGCCCTCAACATAAGCCTAACCCTAGGTCCAATCCTAACCCTAACCGTCTCTCTAACCCTAGCCCTCAACATAACCCTAACCCTAGGTCCAATCCTAACCCTAACCGTCCCTCTAACCCTAGCCCTCAACCTAACCCTAACCCTAGGTCCAATCCTCCCCCTTACCGTCTCTCTAAACCTAGCCCTCAACATAACCCTAACCCTAGGTCCAATCCTAACACTAACCGTCTCTCTAACCCTAGCCCTCAACATAACACTAACCCTAGGTCCAATCCTAACCATAAGCGTCACTCTAACCCTAGCTCTCAACATAACCCTAACCCTAGGTCCAATCCTAACCCTAACCGTCTCTCTAACCCTACCACTCAACATAACCCTAACCCGAGGTCCAATCCTAACCCTAACCGTCTCTCTAAACCTATCCCTCAACCTAACCCTAACCCTAGGTCCAATCCTAACCCTAACCGTCTCTCTAACCCTAGCCCTCAACCTAACCCTAACCCTAGGTCCAATCCTAACCCTAACCGTCTCTCTAAACCTAGCCCTCAAACTAACCGTAACCCTAGGTCCAATCCTAACCCTAACCGTCTCTCTAACCCTAGCCCTCAACCTAAACCTTATCCGACGTCCAATCCTAACCCTAACCGTCTCTCTAACCTTAGAACTCAACATAACCCTAACCCTATGTCCAATCCTCATCCTAACCGTCTCTCTAACCTTAGCCCTCAACCTAACCCTAACCCTAGGTCCAATTCTAGCACTAACCGTCTCTCTAACCCTAGCCCTCAACATAACCCTAACCCTAGGTCCAATCCTAACCCTAACCGTCTCTCTAACCCTAGCCCTCAACATAACCCTAACCCTAGGTCCAATCCTAACCCTAACCGTCCCTCTAACCCTAGCCCTCAACATAACACTAACCCTAGGTCAAATCCTAACCCTAACCGTCTGTCTAACCCTAGCCCTCAACCTAACCCTAACCCTACGTCCAATCCTAACCCTAACCGTCTCTCTAACCCTAGCCCTCAACCTAACCCTAACCCTAGGTCCAATCCTAGCCCTAACCGTCTCTCTAACCCTAGCCCTCAACATAACCCTAACCCTAGGGCCAATCCTAACCCTAACCGTCTCTCCCACCCTAGCCCTCAACATAACCCTAACCCTAGGTCCAATCCTAACCCTAACCGTCTCTCGAACCTTAGCCCTCAACATAACCCTAACCCTAGGTCCAATCCTAACCCTAACCGTCTCTCTAACGCTAGCCCTCAACCTAACCCTAACCCTAGGTCTATTCCTAGACCTAACCGTCTCTCTAACCCTAGCCCTCAACATAACCCTAACCCTAGGTCCAATCCTAACCCTAACCGTCTCTCTAACCCTAGCCCTCAACATAACCCTAACCCTAGGTCCAATCCTAACCCTAACCATCCCTATAACCCTAGCCCTCAACATAACCCTAACCCTAAGTCCAATCCTAACCCTAACCGACTCTCTAACCCTAGCCCTAAACATAACCCTAACCCTAGGTCCAATCCTAACCCTAGCCCTCAACATAACCCTAACCCTAGGTCCAATCCTCCCCCTTTCCGTCTCTCTAACCCTAGCCCTCAACATAACCCTAACCCTAGGTCCAATCCTAACCCTAATATCTCTCTAACCATAGCCCTCAACATAACCCTAACCCTAGGTCCAATCCTAACCATAACCGTCACTCTAACCCTAGCTCTCAACATAACCCTAACCCTAGGTCCAATCCTAACCCTAACCGTCTCTCGAACCGTAGCCCTCAACATAACCCTAACCCTAGGGACAATCCTAACCCTGACCGTCTCTCTAACCTTAGCCCTCAACATAACCCTAACCCTAGCTCCAATCCTTACCCTAACCGTCTCTCTAACCCTAGCCCTCAACATAACCCTAACCCTAGGTCCAATCCTAACCCTAACCGACTCTCTAACCCTAGCCCTAAGCGTAACCCTAACCCTAGGTCCAATACTAACCCTAGCCCTCAACATAACCCTAACCCTAGGTCCAATCCACCCCCTTACCATCTCTCTAACCCTAGCCCTCAACATAAGCCTAACCCTAGGTCCAATCCTAACACTAACCGTCTCTCTAACCCTAGCCCTCAACATAACACTAACCCTAGGTCCAATCCTAACCCTAACCGTCTCTCTAACCCTACCCCTCAACATAACCCTAACCCTAGGTCCAATCCTAACCCTAACCGTCTCTCTAACCCTAGCCCTCAACATAACCCTAACCCTAGGTCCAATCCTAACCCTATCCGTCTCTCTAACCCTAGCCCTCAACATAACCCTAACCTTATGTCCAATCCTCATCCTACCCGTCTCTCTAACCTTAGCCCTCCACCTAACCCTAACCGTAGGTCCAATTCTAGCACTAACCGTCTCTCTAACCCTAGCCCTCAACATAAGCCTAACCCTAGGTCCAATCCTAACCCTAACCGTCTCTCTAACCCTAGCCCTCAACATAACCCTAACCCTAGGTCCAATCCTAACCCTAACCGTCCCTCTAACCCTAGCCCTAACCCAACCCTAACCCTAGGTCCAATCCTCCCCATTACCGTCTCTCTAAACCTAGCCCTCAACATAACCCTAACCCTAGGTCCAATCCTAACACCACCCGTCTCTCTAACCCTAGCCCTCAACATAACACTAACCCTAGGTCCAATCCTAACCATAAGCGTCACTCTAACCCTAGCTCTCAACATAACCCTAACCCTAGGTCCAATCCTAACCCTAACCGTCTCTCTAACCCTACCACTCAACATAACCCTAACCCGAGGTCCAATCCTAACCCTAACCGTCTCTCTAAACCTATCCCTCAACCTAACCCTAACCCTAGGTCCAATCCTAACCCTAACCGTCTCTCTAACCCTAGCCCTCAACCTAACCCTAACCCTAGGTCCAATCCTAACCCTAACCGTCTCTCTAAACCTAGCCCTCAAACTAACCGTAACCCTAGGTCCAATCCTAACCCTAACCGTCTCTCTAACCCTAGCCCTCAACCTAAACCTTATCCGACTTCCAATCCTAACCCTAACCGTCTCTCTAACCTTAGAACTCAACATAACCCTAACCCTATGTCCAATCCTCATCCTAACCGTCTCTCTAACCTTAGCCCTCAACCTAACCCTAACCCTAGGTCCAATTCTAGCACTAACCGTCTCTCTAACCCTAGCCCTCAACATAACCCTAACCCTAGGTCCAATCCTAACCCTAACCGTCTCTCTAACCCTAGCCCTCAACATAACCCTAACCCTAGGTCCAATCCTAACCCTAACCGTCCCTCTAACCCTAGCCCTCAACATAACACTAACCCTAGGTCAAATCCTAACCCTAACCGTCTGTCTAACCCTAGCCCTCAACCTAACCCTAACCCTACGTCCAATCCTAACCCTAACCGTCTCTCTAACCCTAGCCCTCAACCTAACCCTAACCCTAGGTCCAATCCTAGCCCTAACCGTCTCTCTAACCCTAGCCCTCAACATAACCCTAACCCTAGGGCCAATCCTAACCCTAACCGTCTCTCCCACCCTAGCCCTCAACATAACCCTAACCCTAGGTCCAATCCTAACCCTAACCGTCTCTCGAACCTTAGCCCTCAACATAACCCTAACCCTAGGTCCAATCCTAACCCTAACCGTCTCTCTAACGCTAGCCCTCAACCTAACCCTAACCCTAGGTCTATTCCTAGACCTAACCGTCTCTCTAACCCTAGCCCTCAACATAACCCTAACCCTAGGTCCAATCCTAACCCTAACCATCTCTCTAAGCCTAGCCCTCAACATAACCCTAACCCTAGGTCCAATCCTAACCCTAACCGTCTCTCTAACCCTAGCCCTCAACCTAAACCTTATCCGACGTCCAATCCTAACCCTAACCGTCTCTCTAACCCTAGCCCTCAACATAACCCTAACCCTATGTCCAATCCTCATCCTACCCGTCTCTCTAACCTTAGCCCTCAACCTAACCCTAACCCTAGGTCCAATTCTAGCACTAACCGTCTCTCTAACCCTAGCCCTCAACATAACCCTAACCCTAGGTCCAATCCTAACCCTAACCGTCTCTCTAACCCTAGCCCTCAACATAACCCTAACCCTAGGTCCAATCCTAACCCTAACCGTCCCTCTACCCTAGCCCTCAACATAACCCTAACCCTAGGTCCAATTCTAGCACTAACCGTCTCTCTAACCCTAGCCCTCAACATAACCCTAACCCTAGGTCCAATCCTAACTCTAACCGTCTCTCTAACCCTAGCCCTCAACCTAACCCTAACCCTAGGTCCAATCCTAACCCCAACCGACTCTCTGAACCTACTCCTCAACATAACCCTAACCCTAGGTCCAATCCTAACCCTAACCGTCTCTCGAACCTTAGCCCTCAACATAACCCTAACCCTAGGGACAATCCTAACCCTGACCGTCTCTTTAACCCTAGCCCTCAACATAACCATAACCCTAGGTCCAATCCTAACCCTAACCGTCTCTCTAACCCTAGCCCTCAACATAACCCTAACCCTAGGTCCAATCCTAACCCTAACCGACTCTCTAACCCTAGCCCTAAACATAACCCTAACCCTTGGTCCAATCCTAACCCTAGCCCTCAACATAACCCTAACCCTAGGTCCAATCCTCCCCCTTACCGTCTCTCTAACCCTAGCCCTCAACATAACCCTAACCCTAGGTCCAATCCTAACCCTAACCGTCTCTCTAACCCTAGCCCTCAACATAACCCTAACCCTACCTCCAATCCTAACCTTAACCGACTCTCTAACCCTAGCCCTCAACCGAACCCTAACCCTAGGTTCAATCCTAACCCCAACCGTCTCTCTAACCCGAGCCCTCAACCTAAACCTTATCAAACGTCCAATGCTAGCCCTAACCGTCTCTCTAACCCTAGCCCTCAACATAACCCTAACCCTATGTCCAATCCTCATCCTACCCGTCTCTCTAACCTTAGCCCTCAACCTAACCCTAACCCTAGGTCCAATTCTAGCACTAACCGTCTCTCTAACCCTAGCCCTCAACATAACCCTAACCCTAGGTCCAATCCTAACCCTAACCGTCTCTCTAACCCTAGCCCTAAACATAACCCTAACCCTAGGTCCAATCCTAACCCTAGCCCTCAACATAACCCTAACCCTAGGTCCAATCCTCCCCCTTTCCGTCTCTCTAACCCTAGCCCTCAACATAACCCTAACCCTAGGTCCAATCCTAACCCTAATATCTCTCTAACCATAGCCCTCAACATAACCCTAACCCTAGGTCCAATCCTAACCATAACCGTCACTCTAACCCTAGCTCTCAACATAACCCTAACCCTAGGTCCAATCCTAACCCTAACCGTCTCTCGAACCATAGCCCTCAACATAACCCTAACCCTAGGGACAATCCTAACCCTGACCGTCTCACTAACCTTAGCCCTCAACATAACCCTAACCCTAGCTCCAATCCTTACCCTAACCGTCTCTCTAACCCTAGCCCTCAACATAACCCTAACCCTAGGTCCAATCCTAACCCTAACCGACTCTCTAACCCTAGCCCTAAACATAACCCTAACCCTAGGTCCAATCCTAACCCTACACCTCAACATAACTCTAACCCTAGGTCCAATCCACCCCCTTACCATCTCTCTAACCCTAGCCCTCAACATAAGCCTAACCCTAGGTCCAATCCTAACCCTAACCGTCTCTCTAACCATAGCCCTCAACATAACCCTAACCCTAGGTCCAATCCTAACCATAACCGTCTCTCTAACCCTAGCCCTCAACATAACACTAAACCTAGGTCCAATCCTAACTCTAACCGTCTCTCTAACCCTACCCCTCAACATAACCCTAACCCTAGGTCCAATCCTAACCCTAACCGTCTCTCTAACCCTAGCCCTCAACATAACCCTAACCCTAGGTCCAATCCTAACCCTATCCGTCTCTCTAACCCTAGCCCTCAACATAACCCTAACCCTATGTCCAATCCTC
Organism: Miniopterus schreibersii; assembly: GCF_964146895.1. NCBI lineage: Eukaryota > Metazoa > Chordata > Mammalia > Chiroptera > Miniopteridae > Miniopterus > Miniopterus schreibersii. The sequence continues at coordinate 39,922 of NW_027669770.1, read as the reverse complement.
ATCCTACCCGTCTCTCTAACCTTAGCCCTCCACCTAACCCTAACCGTAGGTCCAATTCTAGCACTAACCGTCTCTCTAACCCTAGCCCTCAACATAACCCTAACCCTAGGTCCAACCCTAACCCTAACCGTCTCTCTAACCCTAGCCCTCAACATAACCCTAACCCTAGGTCCAATCCTAACCCTAACCGTCCCTCTAACCCTAGCCCTCAACCTAACCCTAACCCTAGGTCCAATCCTCCCCCTTACCTTCTCTCTAAACCTAGCCCTCAACATAACCCTAACCCTAGGTCCAATCCTAACCCTAACCGTCTCTCTAACCCTAGCCCTCAACATAACACTAACCCTAGGTCCAATCCTAACCATAAGCGTCACTCTAAACCTAGCTCTCAACATAACCCTAACCCTAGGTCCAATCCTAACCCTAACCGTCTCTCTAACCCTACCACTCAACATAACCTTAACCCGAGGTCCAATCCTAACCCTAACCGTCTCTCTAAACCTACCCCTCAACCTAACCCTAACCCTAGGTCCAATCCTAACCCTAACCGTCTCTCTAACCCTAGCCCTCAACCTAACCCTAACCCTAGGTCCAATCCTAACCCTAACCGTCTCTCTAAACCTAGCCCTCAAACTAACCGTAACCCTAGGTCCAATCCTAACCCTAACCGTCTCTCTAACCCTAGCCCTCAACCTAAACCTTATCCGACGTCCAATCCTAACCCTAACCGTCTCTATAACCTTAGCCCTCAACATAACCCTAACCCTATGTCCAATCCTCATCCTAACCGTCTCTCTAACCTTAGCCCTCAACCTAACCCTAACCCTAGGTCCAATTCTAGCACTAACCGTCTCTCTAACCCTAGCCCTCAACATAACCCTAACCCTAGGTCCAATCCTAACCCTAACCGTCTCTCTAACCCTAGTCCTCAACATAACCCAAACCCTAGATCCAATCCTAACCCTAACCGTCCCTCTAACCCTAGCCCTCAACATAACACTAACCCTAGGTCAAATCCTAACCCTAACCGTCTGTCTAACCCTAGCCCTCAACCTAACCCTAACCCTACGTCCAATCCTAACCCTAACCGTCTCTCTAACCCTAGCCCTCAACCTAACCCTAACCCTACGTCCAATCCTAACCCTAACCGTCTCTCTAACGCTAGCCCTCAACCTAACCCTAACCCTAGGTCTATTCCTAGACCTAACCGTCTCTCTAACCCTAGCCCTCAACTTAACCCTAACCCTAGGTCCAATCCTAACCCTAACCATCTCTCTAAGCCTAGCCCTCAACATAAACCTAACCCTAGGTCCAATCCTAACCCTAACCGTCTCTCTAACCCTAGCCCTCAACATAACCCTAACCCTAGGTCCAATCCTAACCCTAACCGTCTCTCTAACCCTAGCCCTCAACCTAAACCTTATCCGACGTCCAATCCTAACCCTAACCGTCTCTCTAACCCTAGCCCTCAACATAACCCTAACCCTATCCAATCCTCATCCTACCCGTCTCTCTAACCTTAGCCCTCAACCTAACCCTAACCCTAGGTCCAATTGTAGCACTAACCGTCTCTCTAACCCTAGCCCTCAACATAACCCTAACCCTAGGTCCAATCCTAACCCTAACCGTCTCTCTAACCCTAGCCCTCAACATAACCCTAACCCTAGGTCCAATCCTAACCCTAACCGTCCCTCTAACCCTAGCTCTCAACATAACCCTAACCCTAGGTCCAATTCTAGCACTAACCGTCTCTCTAACCCTAGCCCTCAACATAACCCTAACCCTAGGTCCAATCCTAACCCTAACCGTCTCTCTAACCCTAGCCCTCAACATAACCCTAACCCTAGGTCAAATCCTAACCCTAACCGTCTGTTTAACCCTAGCCTTCAACCTAACCCTAACCCTAGGTCCAATCCTAACCCTAACAGTCTCTCTAACCCTAGACCTCAACCTAACCCCAACCCTTGGTGCTATCCTAACCCTAACCATCTCTCTAACCCTAGCCCTCAACCTAACCCTAACCCTAGGTCCAATCCTAACCCTAACCGTCTCTCTAACCCTAGCCCTCAACGTAACCCCAACCCTTGGTCCAATCCTAAACCTAACCCTCTCTCTAACCCTAGCCCTCAACATAAGCCTAACCATAGGTCCAATCCTAACCCTAACCGTCTCTCTAACCCTAGCCCTCAACATAACCCTAACCCTAGGTCCAATCCTAACCCTAACCGTCTCTCTAACCCTAGCCCTCAACATAACCCTAACCCTAGGTCCAATCCTAACCCTAACCGTCTCTCTAACCCTAGCCCTCAACATAACCCTAACCCTACCTCCAATCCTAACCTTAACCGACTCTCTAACCCTAGCCCTCAACCTAACCCTAACCCTAGGTTCAATCCTAACCCTAACCGTCTCTCTAACCCGAGCCCTCAACCTAAACCTTATCAAATGTCCAATCCTAGGCCTAACCGTCTCTCTAACCCTAGCCCTCAACATAACCCTAACCCTATGTCCAATCCTCATCCTACCCGTCTCTCTAACCTTAGCCCTCAACCTAACCCTAACCCTAGGTCCAATTCTAGCACTAACCGTCTCTCTAACCCTAGCCCTCAACATAACCCTAACCTTAGGTCCAATCCTAACCCTAACCGTCTGTCTAACCCTAGCCCTCATCATAACCCTAACCCTAGGTCCAATCCTAACCCTAACCGTCCCTCTAACCCTAGCCCTCAACATAACCCTAACCCTAAGTCCAATCCTAACCCTAACCGACTCTCTAACCCTAGCCCTAAACATAACCCTAACCCTAGGTCCAATCCTAACCCTAGCCCTCAACATAACCCTAACCCTAGGTCCAATCCTCCCCCTTTCCGTCTCTCTAACCCTAGCCCTCAACATAACCCTAACCCTAGGTCCAATCCTAACCCTAATATCTCTCTAACCATAGCCCTCAACATAACCCTAAACCTAGGTCCAATCCTAACCATAACCGTCACTCTAACCCTAGCTCTCAACATAACCCTAACCCTAGGTCCAATCCTAACCCTAACCTTCTCTCGAACCATAGCCCTCAACATAACCCTAACCCTAGGGACAATCCTAACCCTGACCGTCTCTCTAACCCTAGCCCTCAACATAACGCTAACCCTAGGTCCAATCCTAACCCTAACCGACTCTCTAACCCTAGCCCTAAACATAACCCTAACCCTAGGTCCAATCCTAACCCTAGCCCTCAACATAACCCTAACCCTAGGTCCAATCCACCCCCTTACCATCTCTCTAACCCTAGCCCTCAACATAAGCCTAACCCTAGGTCCAATCCTAACCCTAACCGTCTCTCTAACCATAGCTCTCAACATAACCCTAACCCTAGGTCCAATCCTAACCATAACCGTCTCTCTAACCCTAGCCCTCAACATAACACTAACCCTAGGTCCAATCCTAACCCTAACCGTCTCTCTAACCCTACCCCTCAACATAACCCTAACCCTAGGTCCAATCCTAACCCTAACCGTCTCTCTAACCCTAGCCCTCAACATAACCCTAACCCTAGGTCCAATCCTAACCCTATCCGTCTCTCTAACCCTAGCCCTCAACATAACCCTAACCCTATGTCCAATCCTCATCCTACCCGTCTCTCTAACCTTAGCCCTCCACCTAACCCTAACCGTAGGTCCAATTCTAGCACTAACCGTCTCTCTAACCCTAGCCCTCAACATAACCCTAACCCTAGGTCCAATCCTAACCCTAACCGTCTCTCTAACCCTAGCCCTCAACATAACCCTAACCCTAGGTCCAATCCTAACCCTAACCGTCCCTCTAACCCTAGCCCTCAACCTAACCCTAACCCTAGGTCCAATCCTCCCCCTTACCGTCTCTCTAAACCTAGCCCTCAACATAACCCTAACCCTAGGTCCAATCCTAACCCTAACCGTCTCTCTAACCCTAGCCGTCAACATAACACTAACCCTAGGTCCAATACTAACCATAAGCATCACTCTAACCCTAGCTCTCAACATAACCCTAACCCTAGGTCCAATCCTAACCCTAACCATCTCTCTAACCCTACCACTCAACCTAACCCTAACCCTAGGTCCAATCCTAACCCTAACCGTCTCTCTAACCCTAGCCCTCAACCTAACCCTAACCCTAGGTCCAATCCTAACCCTAACCGTCTCTCTAAACCTAGCCCTAAAACTAACCGTAACCCTAGGTCCAATCCTAACCCTAACCGTCTCTCTAACCCTAGCCCTCAACCTAAACCTTATCCGACGTCCAATCCTAACCCTAACCGTCTCTCTAACCTTAGCCCTCAACATAACCCTAACCCTATGTCCAATCCTCATCCTAACCGTCTCTCTAACCTTAGCCCTCAACCTAACCCTAACCCTAGGTCCAATTCTTGCACTAACCGTCTCTCTAACCCTAGCCCTCAACATAACCCTAACCCTAGGTCCAATCCTAACTTTAACCGTCTCTCTAACCCTAGCCCTCAACATAACCCTAACCCTAGGTCCAATCCTAACCCTAACCGTCCCTCTAACCCTAGCCCTCAACATAACACTAACCCTAGGTCAAATCCTAACCCTAACAGTCTGTCTAACCCTAGCCCTCAACCTAACCCTAACCCTACGTCCAATCCTAACCCTAACCGTCTCTCTAACCCTAGCCCTCAACCTAACCCTAACCCTAGGTCCAATCCTAGCCCTAACCGTCTCTCTAACCCTAGCCCTCAACATAACCCTATCCCTAGGTCCAATCCTAACCCTAACCGTCTCTCTGAACCTAGCCCTCAACATAACCCTAACCCTAGGTCCAATCCTAACCCTAACCGTCTCTCGAACCTTAGCCCTCAACATAACCCTAACCCTAGGTCCAATCCTAACCCTAACCGTCTCTCTAACGCTAGCCCTCAACCTAACCCTAACCCTAGGTCTATTCCTAGACCTAACCGTCTCTCTAACCCTAGCCCTCAAAATAACCCTAACCCTAGGTCCAATCCTAACCCTACCGTCTCTCTAACCCTAGCCCTCAACCTAAACCTTATCCGACGTCCAATCCTAACCCTAACCGTCTCTCTAACCCTAGCCCTCAACATAACCCTAACCCTATGTCCAATCCTCATCCTACCCGTCTCTCTAACCTTAGCCCTCAACCTAACCCTAACCCTAGGTCCAATTCTAGCACTAACCGTCTCTCTAACCCTAGCCCTCAACCTAACCCTAACCCTAGGTCCAATCCTAACCCTAACCGTCTCTCTAACCCTAGCCCTCAACATAACCCTAACCCTAGGTCCAATCCTAACCCTAACCGTCCCTCTAACCCTAGCCCTCAACATAACCCTAACCCTAGGTCCAATCCTAACCCTAACCGTCTCTCTAACCCTAGCCCTCAACATAACCCTAACCCTAGGTCAAATCCTAACCCTAACCGTCTGTTTAACCCTAGCCCTCAACCTAACCCTAACCCTAACCCTAGGTCCAATCCTAACCCTAACCGTCTCTCTAAACCTAGCCCTAAAACTAACCGTAACCCTAGGTCCAATCCTAACCCTAACCGTCTCTCTAACCCTAGCCCTCAACCTAAACCTTATCCGACGTCCAATCCTAACCCTAACCGTCTCTCTAACCTTAGCCCTCAACATAACCCTAACCCTATGTCCAATCCTCATCCTAACCGTCTCTCTAACCTTAGCCCTCAACCTAACCCTAACCCTAGGTCCAATTCTTGCACTAACCGTCTCTCTAACCCTAGCCCTCAACATAACCCTAACCCTAGGTCCAATCCTAACTTTAACCGTCTCTCTAACCCTAGCCCTCAACATAACCCTAACCCTAGGTCCAATCCTAACCCTAACCGTCCCTCTAACCCTAGCCCTCAACATAACACTAACCCTAGGTCAAATCCTAACCCTAACAGTCTGTCTAACCCTAGCCCTCAACCTAACCCTAACCCTACGTCCAATCCTAACCCTAACCGACTCTCTAACCCTAGCCCTCAACCTAAACCTTATCCGACGTCCAATCCTAACCCTAACCGTCTCTCTAACCCTAGCCCTCAACATAACCCTAACCCTATGTCCAATCCTCATCCTACCCGTCTCTCTAACCTTAGCCCTCAATCTAACCCTAACCCTAGGTCCAATTCTAGCACTAACCGTCTCTCTAACCCTAGCCCTCAACCTAACCCTAACCCTAGGTCCAATCCTAACCCTAACCGTCTCTCTAACCCTAGCCCTCAACATAACCCTAACCCTAGGTCCAATCCTAACCCTAACCGTCCCTCTAACCCTAGCCCTCAACATAACCCTAACCCTAGGTCCAATCCTAACCCTAACCGTCTCTCTAACCCTAGCCCTCAACATAACCCTAACCCTAGGTCAAATCCTAACCCTAACCGTCTGTTTAACCATAGCCCTCAACCTAACCCTAACCCTAGGTCCAATCCTAACCCTTACAGTCTCTCTAACCCTAGCCCTCAACCTAACCCCAACCCTTGGTGCTATCCTAACCCTAACCATCTCTCTAACCCTAGCCCTCAACCTAACCCTAACCCTAGGTCCAATCCTAACCCTAACCGTCTCTCTAACCCTAGCCCTCAACGTAACCCCAACCCTTGGTCCAATCCTAAACCTAACCCTCTCTCTAACCCTAGCCCTCAACATAAGCCTAACCATAGGTCCAATCCTAACCCTAACCGTCTCTCTAACCCTAGCCCTCAACATAACCCTAACCCTAGGTCCAATCCTAACCCTAACCGTCTCTCTAACCCTAGCCCTCAACATAACCCTAACCCTAGGTCCAATCCTAACCCTAACCGTCTCTCTAACACTAGCCCTTAACATAACCCTAACCCTAGGTCCAATCTTAACCCTAACCCTCTCTCTAACCCTAGCCCTCAACCTAACCCTAACCCTAGATCCAATCCTAACCCTAAGCGTCTCTCTAACCCTAGCCCTTCAACATAACCCTAACCCTAGGTCCAATCCTAACCCTAACCGTCTCTCTGAAAGTACCCCTCAACATAACCCTAACCCTAGGTCCAATCCTAACCCTAACCGTCTTTCGAACCTTAGCCCTTAACATAACCCTAACCCTAGGAACAATCCTAAACCTGACCGTCTCTCTAACCCTAGCCCTCAACATAACCCTAACCCTAGGTCCAATCCTAACCCTAACCGTCTCTCTAACAGTAGCCCTCAACATAACCCTGACCCCAGGTCCAATCCTAACCCTAACCGACTCTCTAACCCTAGCTCTAAACATAACCCTAACCCTAGGTCCACTCCTAACCCTAGCCCTCAACATATCCCTAACCCTAGGTCCAATCCTCCCCCTACCGTCTCTCTAAACCTAGCCCTCAACATAACCCTAACCCTAGGTCCCATCCTAACCCTAACCGTCTCTCTAACCCTAGCCCTCAACATAACACTAACCCTAGGTCCAATCCTAACCATAAGCGTCACTCTAACCCTAGCTCTCAACATAACCCTAACCCTAGGTCCAATCCTAACCCTAACCGTCTCTCTAACCCTACCAATCAACATAACCCTAACCCTAGGTCCAATCCTAACCCTAACCGTCTCTCTAAACCTACCCCTCAACCTAACCCTAACCCTAGGTCCAATCCTAACCCTAACCGTCTCTCTAAACCTAGCCCTCAACCTAACCCTAACCCTAGGTCCAATCCTAACCCTAACCGTCTCTCTAACCCTAGCCCTCAACCTAAACCTTATCCGACGTCCAATCCTAACCCTAACCGTCTCTCTAACCCTACCCTCAACATAACCCTAACCCTATGTCCAATCCTCATCCTACCCGTCTCTCTAACCTTAGCCCTCAACCTAACCCTAACCCTAGGTCCAATTCTAGCACTAACCGTCTCTCTAACCCTAGCCCTCAACATAACTCTAACCCTAGGTCCAATCCTAACCCTAACCGTCTCTCTAACCCTAGCCCTCAACATAACCCTAACCCTAGGTCCAATCCTAACCCTAACCGTCCCTCTAACCCTAGCCCTCAACATAACCCTAACCCTAGGTCCAATCCTAAACCTAACCGTCTCTCTAACCCTAGCCCTCAATCTAACCCTAACCCTACGTCCAATCCTAACCCTAACCGTCTCTCTAATCCTAGCCCTCAACCTAACCCTAACCCTAGGTCCAGTCCTAACCCTAACCGTCTCTCTAACCCTAGCCCTCAACATAACCCTAACCCTAGGTCCAATCCTAACCCTAACCGTCTCTCTGAACCTAGCCCTCAACATAACTCTAAACCTAGGTCCAATCCTAACCCTAACCGTCTCTCAAACCTTAGCCCTCAACATAACCCTAACCCTAGGGACAATCCTAACCCTGACCGTCTCTCTAACCCTAGCCCTCAACATAACCCTAACCCTAGGTCCAATCCTAACCCTAACCGACTCTCTAACCCTAGTCCTAAACATAACCCTAACCCTAGGTCTAATCCTAACCCTAGCCCTCAACATAACCCTAACCCTAGGTCCAATCCTAACCCTAACCGACTCTCTAACCCTAGCCCTAAACATAACCCTAACCCTAGGTCTAATCCTAACCCTAGCCCTCAGCCTAACCCTAACCCTAGGTCCAATCCTAACCCTAACCGTCTCTCTAACCCGAGCCCTCAACCTAACCCTAACCCTAGGTCCAATCCTAACCCTAACCATCTCTCTAAACCTAGCCCTCAACCTAACCCTAACCCTAGGTCCAATCCTAACCCTAACCGTCTCTCTAACCCTAGCCCTCAACCTAAACCTTATCCGACGTCCAATCCTAACCCTAACCGTCTCTCTAACCCTAGCCCTCAACATAACCCTAACCCTATGTTCAATCCTCATCCTACCCGTCTCTCTGAACCTAGCCCTCAACATAACCCTAACCCTAGGTCCAATCCTAACCCTAACCGTCTCTCTGAAAGTACCCCTCAACATAACCCTAACCCTAGGTCCAATCCTAACCCTAACCGTCTTTCGAACCTTAGCCCTCAACATAACCCTAACCCTAGGAACAATCCTAAACCTGACCGTCTCTCTAACCTTAGCCCTCAACATAACCCTAACCCTAGGTCCAATTCTAACCCTAACCGTCTCTCTAACAGTAGCCCTCAACATAACCCTGACCCCAGGTCCAATCCTAACCCTAACCGACTCTCTAACCCTAGCTCTAAACATAACCCTAACCCTAGGTCCACTCCTAACCCTAGCCCTCAACATATCCCTAACCCTAGGTCCAATCCTCCCCCTACCGTCTCTCTAAACCTAGCCCTCAACATAACCCTAACCCTAGGTCCCATCCTAACCCTAACCGTCTCTCTAACCCTAGCCCTCAACATAACACTAACCCTAGGTCCAATCCTAACCATAAGCGTCACTCTAACCCTAGCTCTCAACATAACCCTAACCCTAGGTCCAATCCTAACCCTAACCGTCTCTCTAACCCTACCAATCAACATAACCCTAACCCTAGGTCCAATCCTAACCCTAACCGTCTCTCTAAACCTACCCCTCAACCTAACCCTAACCCTAGGTCCAATCCTAACCCTAACCGTCTCTCTAAACCTAGCCCTCAACCTAACCCTAACCCTAGGTCCAATCCTAACCCTAACCGTCTCTCTAACCCTAGCCCTCAACCTAAACCTTATCCGACGTCCAATCCTAACCCTAACCGTCTCTCTAACCCTACCCTCAACATAACCCTAACCCTATGTCCAATCCTCATCCTACCCGTCTCTCTAACCTTAGCCCTCAACCTAACCCTAACCCTAGGTCCAATTCTAGCACTAACCGTCTCTCTAACCCTAGCCCTCAACATAACTCTAACCCTAGGTCCAATCCTAACCCTAACCGTCTCTCTAACCCTAGCCCTCAACATAACCCTAACCCTAGGTCCAATCCTAACCCTAACCGTCCCTCTAACCCTAGCCCTCAACATAACCCTAACCCTAGGTCCAATCCTAAACCTAACCGTCTCTCTAACCCTAGCCCTCAATCTAACCCTAACCCTACGTCCAATCCTAACCCTAACCGTCTCTCTAATCCTAGCCCTCAACCTAACCCTAACCCTAGGTCCAGTCCTAACCCTAACCGTCTCTCTAACCCTAGCCCTCAACATAACCCTAACCCTAGGTCCAATCCTAACCCTAACCGTCTCTCTGAACCTAGCCCTCAACATAACTCTAAACCTAGGTCCAATCCTAACCCTAACCGTCTCTCAAACCTTAGCCCTCAACATAACCCTAACCCTAGGGACAATCCTAACCCTGACCGTCTCTCTAACCCTAGCCCTCAACATAACCCTAACCCTAGGTCCAATCCTAACCCTAACCGACTCTCTAACCCTAGTCCTAAACATAACCCTAACCCTAGGTATAATCCTAACCCTAGCCCTCAACATAACCCTAACCCTAGGTCCAATCCTAACCCTAACCGACTCTCTAACCCTAGCCCTAAACATAACCCTAACCCTAGGTCTAATCCTAACCCTAGCCCTCAGCCTAACCCTAACCCTAGGTCCAATCCTAACCCTAACCGTCTCTCTAACCCGAGCCCTCAACCTAACCCTAACCCTAGGTCCAATCCTAACCCTAACCATCTCTCTAAACCTAGCCCTCAACCTAACCCTAACCCTAGGTCCAATCCTAACCCTAACCGTCTCTCTAACCCTAGCCCTCAACCTAAACCTTATCCGACGTCCAATCCTAACCCTAACCGTCTCTCTAACCCTAGCCCTCAACATAACCCTAACCCTATGTTCAATCCTCATCCTACCCGTCTCTCTGAACCTAGCCCTCAACATAACCCTAACCCTAGGTCCAATCCTAACCCTAACCGTCTCTCTAACCCTAGCCCTCAACATACCCCTAACCGTAGGTCTAATCCTAACCCTAACCGTCTCTCTAACCCTAGCCCTCAACCTAACCCTAACCCTAGGTCCAATCCTAACCCTAACCATCTCTCTAATCCTAGCCCTCAACCTAAACCTTATCCGACGTCCAATCCTAACCCTAACCGTCCTTCTAACCCTAGCCCTCAACCTAACCCTAACCCTTGGTCCAATCGTAACCCTAACCATCTCTCTAATCCTAGCCCTCAACCTAAACCTTATCCGACGTCCAATCCTAAACCTAACCTTCTCACTAACCCTAGCCCTCAACATAACCCTAACCCTATGTCCAATCCTCATCCTACCCGTCTCTCTAACCTTAGCCCTCAACCTAACCCTAACCCTAGGTCCAATCCTAGCACTAATCGTCTCTCTAACCCTAGCCCTCAACATAACCCTAACCCTAGGTCCAATCCTAACCCTAACCGTCTCTCTAACCCTAGCCCTCAACCTAACCCTAACCCTAGGTCCAATCCTAACCCTAACCGTCTCTCTAACCCTAGCCCTCAACCTAACCCTAACCCTAGGTCCAATCCTAACCCTAACCATCTCTCTAAACCTAGCCCTCAACCTATCCCTAACCCTAGGTCCAATCCTAACCTAACCGTCTCTCTAACCCTAGCCCTCAACCTAAACCTTATCCGACGTCCAATCCTAACCCTAACCGTCTCTCTAACCCTACCCTCAACATAACCCTAACCCTATGTCCAATCCTCATCCTACCCGTCTCTCTAACCTTAGCCCTCAACCTAACCCTAACCCTAGGTCCAATTCTAGCACTAACCGTCTCTCTAACCCTAGCCCTCAACATAACCCTAACCCTAGGTCCAATCCTAACCCTAACCGTCCCTCTAACCCTAGCCCTCAACATAACCCTAACCCTAGGTCCAATCCTAAACCTAACCATCTCTCTAACCCTAGCCCTCAACCTAACCCTAACCCTACGTCCAATCCTAACCCTAACCGTCTCTCTAATCCTAGCCCTCAACCTAACCCTAACCTTAGGTCCAGTCCTAACCCTAACCGTCTCTCTAACCCTAGCCCTCAACATAACCCTAACCCTAGGTCCAATCATAACCCTAACCGTTTCTCTGAACTTAGCCCTCAACATAACTCTAAACCTAGGTCCAATCCTAACCCTAACCGTCTCTCAAACCTTAGCCCTCAACATAACCCTAACCCTAGGGACAATCCTAACACTGACCGTCTCTCTAACCCGAGCCCTCAACCTAAACCTTATCAAACGTCCAATCCTAGCCCTAACCGTCTCTCTAACCCTAGCCCTCAACATAACCCTAACCCTATGTCCAATCGTAACCATAACCGTCTCTCTAACCCTAGCCCTCAACATAACCCTAACCCTAGGTCCAATCCTAACCCTAACCGTCTCTCTAACCCTAGCCCTCAACATAACCCTAACCCTAGGTCCAATCCTAACCCTAACCGTCCCTCTAACCCTAGCCCTCAACATAACCCTAACCCTAAGTCCAATCCTAACCCTAACGACTCTCTAACCCTAGCCCTAAACATAACCCTAACCCTAGGTCCAATCCTAACCCTAGCCCTCAACATAACCCTAACCCTAGGTCCAATCCACCCCCTTTCCGTCTCTCTAACCCTAGCCCTCAACATAACCCTAACCCTAGGTCCAATCCTAACCCTAATATCTCTCTAACCATAGCCCTCAACATAACCCTAACCCTAGGTCCAATCCTAACCCTAATATCTCTCTAACCATAGCCCTCAACATAACCCTAACCCTAGGTCCAATCCTAACCATAACCGTCACTTTAACCCTAGCTCTCAACATAACCCTAACCCTAGGTCCAATCCTAACCCTAACCGTCTCTCGAACCATAGCCCTCAACATAACCCTAACCCTAGGGACAATCCTAACCCTGACCGTGTCTCTAACCTTAGCCCTCAACATAACCCTAACCCTATCTCCAATCCTTACCCTAACCGTCTCTCTAACCCTAGCCCTCAACATAACCCTAACCCTAGGTCCAATCCTAACCCTAACCGACTCTCTAACCCTAGCCCTAAACATAACCCTAACCCTAGGTCCAATACTAACCCTAGCCCTCAACATAACCCTAACCCTAGGTCCAATCCACCCCCTTACCATCTCTCTAACCCTAGCCCTCAACATAAGCCTAACCCTAGGTCCAAACCTAACACTAACCGTCTCTCCAACCCTAGCCCTCAACATAACACTAACCCTAGGTCCAATCCTAACCCTAACCGTCTCTCTAACCCTACCCCTCAACATAACCCTAACCCTAGGTCCAATCCTAACCCTAACCGTCTCTCTAACCCTAGCCCTCAACATAACCCTAACCCTAGGTCCAATCCTAACCCTAACCGTCTCTCTAACCCTAGCCCTCAACATAACCCTAACCCTAGGTCCAATCCTAACCCTATCCGTCTCTCTAACCCTAGCCCTCAACATAACCCTAACCCTATGTCCAATCCTCATCCTACCCGTCTCTCTAACGATAGCCCTCCACCTAACCCTAACCGTAGGTCCAATTCTAGCACTAACCGTCTATCTAACCCTTGCCCTCAACATAACCCTAACCCTAGGTCCAATCCTAACCGTAACCGTCTCTCTAACCCTAGCCCTCAACATAACCCTAACCCTAGGTCCAATCCTAACCCTAACCGTCTCTCTAACCCTAGCCCTCAACTTAACCCTAACCCTAGGTCCAATCCTAACCCTAACCGTCTCTCTAACCCTAGCCCTCATCCTAACCCTAACCCTAGGTCCAATCCTAACCCTAACCGTCTCTCTAAACCTAGCCCTCAAACTAACCGTAACCCTAGGTCCAATCCTAACCCTAACCGTCTCTCTAACCCTAGCCCTCAACCTAAACCTTATCTGACGTCCAATCCTAACCCTAACCGTCTCTCTAACCTTAGCCCTCAACATAACCCTAACCCTATGTCCAATCCTCATCCTAACCGTCTCTCTAACCTTAGCCCTCAACCTAACCCTAACCCTAGGTCCAATTCTAGCACTAACCGTCTCTCTAACCCTAGCCCTCAACATAACCCTAACCCTAGGTCCAACCCTAACCCTAACCGTCTCTCTAACCCTAGCCCTCAACATAACCCTAACCCTAGGTCCAATCCTAACCCTAACCGTCCCTCTAACCCTAGCCCTCAACATAACACTAACCCTAGGTCAAATCCTAACCCTAACCGTCTGTCTAACCCTAGCCCTCAACCTAACCCTAACCCTACGTCCAATCCTAACCCTAACCGTCTCTCTAACCCTAGCCCTCAACCTAACCCTAACCCTAGGTCGAATCCTAGCCCTAACCGTCTCTCTAACCCTAGCCCTCAACATAACCCTAACCCTAGGTCCAATCCTAACCCTAACCGTCTCTCTGAACCTAGCCCTCAACATAACCCTAACCCTAGGTCCAATCCTAACCCTAACCGTCTCTCGAAACTTAGCCCTCAACATAACCCTAACCCTAGGTCCAATCCTAACCCTAACCGTCTCTCTAACGCTAGCCCTCAACCTAACCCTAACCCTAGGTCTATTCCTAGACCTAACCGTCTCTCTAACCCTAGCCCTCAACATAACCCTAACCCTAGGTCCAATCCTAACCCTAACCATCTCTCTAAGCCTAGCCCTCAACATAACCCTAACCCTAGGTTCAATCCTAACCCTAACCGTCTCTCTAACCCTAGCCCTCAACCTAAACCTTATCCGACGTCCAATCCTAACCCTAACCGTCTCTCTAACCCTAGCCCTCAACATAACCCTAACCCTATGTCCAATCCTCATCCTACCCGTCTCTCTAACCTTAGCCCTCAACCTAACCCTAACCCTAGGTCCAATTCTAGCACTAACCGTCTCTCTAACCGTAGCCCTCAACATAACCCTAACCCTAGGTCCAATCCTAACCCTAACCGTCTCTGTAACCCTAGCCCTCAACATAACCCTAACCCTAGGTCCAATCCTAACCCTAACCGTCCCTCTAACCCTAGCCCTCAACATAACCCTAACCCTAGGTCCAATTCTAGCACTAACCGTCTCTCTAACCCTAGCCCTCAACATAACCCTAACCCTAGGTCCAATCCTAACCCTAACCGTCTCTCTAACCCTAGCCCTCAACCTAACCCTAACCCTAGGTCCAATCCTAACCCCAACCGACTCTCTGAACCTACTCCTCAACATAACCCTAACCCTAGGTCTATTCCTAGACCTAACCGTCTCTCTAACCCTAGCCCTCAACATAACCCTAACCCTAGGTCCAATCCTAACCCTAACCATCTCTCTAAGCCTAGCCCTCAACATAAACCTAACCCTAGGTCCAATCCTAACCCTAACCGTCTCTCTAACCCTAGCCCTCAACATAACCCTAACCCTAGGTCCAATCCTAACCCTAACCGTCTCTCGAACCTTAGCCCTCAACATAACCCTAACCCTAGGTCCAATCCTAACCCTAACCGTCTCTCTAACGCTAGCCCTCAACCTAACCCTAACCCTAGGTCTATTCCTAGACCTAACCGTCTCTCTAACCCTAGCCCTCAACATAACCCTAACCCTAGGTCCAATCCTAACCCTAACCATCTCTCTAAGCCTAGCCCTCAACATAAACCTAACCCTAGGTCCAATCCTAACCCTAACCGTCTCTCTAACCCTAGCCCTCAACATAACCCTAACCCTAGGTCCAATCCTAACCCTAACCGTCTCTCTAACCCTAGCCCTCAACCTAAACCTTATCCGACGTCCAATCCTAACCCTAACCGTCTCTCTAACCCTAGCCCTCAACATAACCCTAACCCTATGTCCAATCCTCATCCTACCCGTCTCTCTAACCTTAGCCCTCAACCTAACCCTAAACCTAGGTCCAATTCTAGCACTAACCGTCTCTCTAACGCTAGCCCTCAACATAACCCTAACCCTAGGTCCAATCCTAACCCTAACCGTCTCTCTAACCCTAGCCCTCAACATAACCCTAACCCTAGGTCCAATCCTAACCCTAACCGTCCCTCTAACCCTAGCCCTCAACATAACCCTAACCCTAGGTCCAATTCTAGCACTAACCGTCTCTCTAACCCTAGCCCTCAACATAACCCTAACCCTAGGTCCAATCCTAACCCTAACCGTCTCTCTAACCCTAGCCCTCAACATAACCGTAACCCTAGGTCAAATCCTAACCCTAACCGTCTCTCTAACCCTAGCCCTCAACCTAACCCTAACCCTAGGTCCAATCCTAACCCTAACAGTCTCTCTAACCCTAGCCCTCAACCTAACCCCAACCCTTGGTGCTATCCTAACCCTAACCATCTCTCTAACCCTAGCCCTCAACCTAACCCTAACCCTAGGTCCAATCCTAACCCTAACCGTCTCTCTAACCCTAGCCCTCAACGTAACCCCAACCCTTGGTCCAATCCAAAACCTAACCCTCTCTCTAACCTTAGCCCTCAACATAAGCCTAACCATAGGTCCAATCCTAACCCTAACCGTCTCTCTAACCCTAGCCCTCAACATAACCCTCACCCTAGGTCCAATCCTAACCCTAACCGTCTCTCTAACCCTAGCCCTCAACATAACCCTAACCCTAGGTCCAATCCTAACCCTAACCGTCTCTCTAACCCTAGCCCTCAACATAACCCTAACCCTACCTCCAATCCTAACCTTAATCGACTCTCTAACCCTAGCCCTCAACCTAACCCTAACCCTAGGTTCAATCCTAACCCTAACCGTCACTCTAACCCGAGCCCTCAACCTAAACCTTATCAAACGTCCAATCCTAGCCCTAACCGTCTCTCTAACCCTAGCCCTCAACATAACCCTAACCCTATGTCCAATCGTAACCATAACCGTTTCTCTAACCCTAGCCCTCAACATAACCCTAACCCTAGGTCCAATCCTAACCCTAACCGTCTCTCTAACCCTAGCCCTCAACATAACCCTAACCCTAGGTCCAATCCTAACCCTAACCGTCCCTATAACCCTAGCCCTCAACATAACCCTAACCCTAAGTCCAATCCTAACCCTAACCGACTCTCTAACCCTAGCCCTAAACATAACCCTAACCCTAGGTCCAATCCTAACCCTAGCCCTCAACATAACCCTAACCCTAGGTCCAATCCTCCCCCTTTCCGTCTCTCTAACCCTAGCCCTCAACATAACCCTAACCCTAGGTCCAACCTAACCCTAATATCTCTCTAACCATAGCCCTCAACATAACCCTAACCCTAGGTCCAATCCTAACCATAACCGTCACTCTAACCCTAGCTCTCAACATAACCCTAACCCTAGGTCCAATCCTAACCCTAACCGTCTCTCGAACCATAGCCCTCAACATAACCCTAACCCTAGGGACAATCCTAACCCTGACCGTCTCTCTAACCTTAGCCCTCAACATAACCCTAACCCTAGCTCCAATCCTTACCCTAACCGTCTCTCTAACCCTAGCCCTCAACATAACCCTAACCCTAGGTCCAATCCTAATGCTAACCGACTCTCTAACCCTAGCCCTAAACATAACCCTAACCCTAGGTCCAATACTAACCCTAGCCCTCAACATAACCCTAACCCTAGGTCCAATCCACAACCTTACCATCTCTCTAACCCTAGCCCTCAACATAAGCCTAACCCTAGGTCCAATCCTAACACTAACCGTCTCTCTAACCCTAGCCCTCAACATAACACTAACCCTAGGTCCAATCCTAACCCTAACCGTCTCTCTAACCCTACCCCTCAACATAACCCTAACCCTAGGTCCAATCCTAACCCTAACCGTCTCTCTAACACTAGCCCTCAACATAACCCTAACCCTAGGTCCAATCCTAACCCTATCCGTCTCTCTAACCCTAGCCCTCAACATAACCCTAACCTTATGTCCAATCCTCATCCTACCCGTCTCTCTAACCTTAGCCCTCCACCTAACCCTAACCGTAGGTCCAATTCTAGCACTAACCGTCTCTCTAACCCTAGCCCTCAACATAAGCCTAACCCTAGGTCCAATCCTAACCCTAACCGTCTCTCTAACCCTAGCCCTCAACATAACCCTAACCCTAGGTCCAATCCTAACCCTAACCGTCCCTCTAACCCTAGCCCTCAACCTAACCCTAACCCTAGGTCCAATCCTCCCCCTTACCGTCTCTCTAAACCTAGCCCTCAACATAACCCTAACCCTAGGTCCAATCCTAACACTAACCGTCTCTCTAACCCTAGCCCTCAACATAACACTAACCCTAGGTCCAATCCTAACCATAAGCGTCACTCTAACCCTAGCTCTCAACATAACCCTAACCCTAGGTCCAATCCTAACCCTAACCGTCTCTCTAACCCTACCACTCAACATAACCCTAACCCGAGGTCCAATCCTAACCCTAACCGTCTCTCTAAACCTATCCGTCAACCTAACCCTAACCCTAGGTCCAATCCTAACCCTAACCGTCTCTCTAACCCTAGCCCTCAACCTAACCCTAACCCTAGGTCCAATCCTAACCCTAACCGTCTCTCTAAACCTAGCCCTCAAACTAACCGTAACCCTAGGTCCAATCCTAACCCTAACCGTCTCTCTAACCCTAGCCCTCAACCTAAACCTTATCCGACGTCCAATCCTAACCCTAACCGTCTCTCTAACCTTAGAACTCAACATAACCCTAACCCTATGTCCAATCCTCATCCTAACCGTCTCTCTAACCTTAGCCCTCAACCTAACCCTAACCCTAGGTCCAATTCTAGCACTAACCGTCTCTCTAACCCTAGCCCTCAACATAACCCTAACCCTAGGTCCAATCCTAACCCTAACCGTCTCTCTAACCCTAGCCCTCAACATAACCCTAACCCTAGGTCCAATCCTAACCCTAACCGTCCCTCTAACCCTAGCCCTCAACATAACACTAACCCTAGGTCAAATCCTAACCCTAACCGTCTGTCTAACCCTAGCCCTCAACCTAACCCTAACCCTACGTCCAATCCTAACCCTAACCGTCTCTCTAACCCTAGCCCTCAACCTAACCCTAACCCTAGGTCCAATCCTAGCCCTAACCGTCTCTCTAACCCTAGCCCTCAACATAACCCTAACCCTAGGGCCAATCCTAACCCTAACCGTCTCTCCCACCCTAGCCCTCAACATAACCCTAACCCTAGGTCCAATCCTAACCCTAACCGTCTCTCGAACCTTAGCCCTCAACATAACCCTAACCCTAGGTCCAATCCTAACCCTAACCGTCTCTCTAACGCTAGCCCTCAACCTAACCCTAACCCTAGGTCTATTCCTAGACCTAACCGTCTCTCTAACCCTAGCCCTCAACATAACCCTAACCCTAGGTCCAATCCTAACCCTAACCGTCTCTCTAACCCTAGCCCTCAACATAACCCTAACCCTAGGTCCAATCCTAACCCTAACCGTCCCTATAACCCTAGCCCTCAACATAACCCTAACCCTAAGTCCAATCCTAACCCTAACCGTCTCTCTAACCCTAGCCCTCATCCTAACCCTAACCCTAGGTCCAATCCTAACCCTAACCGTCTCTCTAACCCTAGCCCTCAACCAAAACCTTATCTGACGTCCAATCCTAACCCTAACCGTCTCTCTAACCTTAGCCCTCAACATAACCCTAACCCTAGGTCCAATCCTCATCCTAACCGTCTCTCTAACCTTAGCCCTCAACCTAACCCTAACCCTAGGTCCAATTCTAGCACTAACCGTCTCTCTAACCCTAGCCCTCAACATAACCCTAACCCTAGGTCCAACCCTAACCCTAACCGTCTCTCTAACCCTAGCCCTCAACATAACCCTAACCCTAGGTCCAATCCTAACCCTAACCGTCCCTCTAACCCTAGCCCTCAACATAACACTAACCCTAGGTCAAATCCTAACCCTAACCGTCTGTCTAACCCTAGCCCTCAACCTAACCCTAACCCTACGTCCAATCCTAACCCTAACCGTCTCTCTAACCCTAGCCCTCAACCTAACCCTAACCCTAGGTCGAATCCTAGCCCTAACCGTCTCTCTAACCCTAGCCCTCAACATAACCCTAACCCTAGGTCCAATCCTAACCCTAACCGTCTCTCTGAACCTAGCCCTCAACATAACCCTAACCCTAGGTCCAATCCTAACCCTAACCGTCTCTCGAAACTTAGCCCTCAACATAACCCTAACCCTAGGTCCAATCCTAACCCTAACCGTCTCTCTAACGCTAGCCCTCAACCTAACCCTAACCCTAGGTCTATTCCTAGACCTAACCGTCTCTCTAACCCTAGCCCTCAACATAACCCTAACCCTAGGTCCAATCCTAACCCTAACCATCTCTCTAAGCCTAGCCCTCAACATAACCCTAACCCTAGGTTCAATCCTAACCCTAACCGTCTCTCTAACCCTAGCCCTCAACCTAAACCTTATCCGACGTCCAATCCTAACCCTAACCGTCTCTCTAACCCTAGCCCTCAACATAACCCTAACCCTATGTCCAATCCTCATCCTACCCGTCTCTCTAACCTTAGCCCTCAACCTAACCCTAACCCTAGGTCCAATTCTAGCACTAACCGTCTCTCTAACCGTAGCCCTCAACATAACCCTAACCCTAGGTCCAATCCTAACCCTAACCGTCTCTGTAACCCTAGCCCTCAACATAACCCTAACCGTAGGTCCAATCCTAACCCTAACCGTCCCTCTAACCCTAGCCCTCAACATAACCCTAACCCTAGGTCCAATTCTAGCACTAACCGTCTCTCTAACCCTAGCCCTCAACATAACCCTAACCCTAGGTCCAATCCTAACCCTAACCGTCTCTCTAACCCTAGCCCTCAACCTAACCCTAACCCTAGGTCCAATCCTAACCCCAACCGACTCTCTGAACCTACTCCTCAACATAACCCTAACCCTAGGTCTATTCCTAGACCTAACCGTCTCTCTAACCCTAGCCCTCAACATAACCCTAACCCTAGGTCCAATCCTAACCCTAACCATCTCTCTAAGCCTAGCCCTCAACATAAACCTAACCCTAGGTCCAATCCTAACCCTAACCGTCTCTCTAACCCTAGCCCTCAACATAACCCTAACCCTAGGTCCAATCCTAACCCTAACCGTCTCTCGAACCTTAGCCCTCAACATAACCCTAACCCTAGGTCCAATCCTAACCCTAACCGTCTCTCTAACGCTAGCCCTCAACCTAACCCTAACCCTAGGTCTATTCCTAGACCTAACCGTCTCTCTAACCCTAGCCCTCAACATAACACTAACCCTAGGTCCAATCCTAACCCTAACCATCTCTCTAAGCCTAGCCCTCAACATAAACCTAACCCTAGGTCCAATCCTAACCCTAACCGTCTCTCTAACCCTAGCCCTCAACATAACCCTAACCCTAGGTCCAATCCTAACCCTAACCGTCTCTCTAACCCTAGCCCTCAACCTAAACCTTATCCGACGTCCAATCCTAACCCTAACCGTCTCTCTAACCCTAGCCCTCAACATAACCCTAACCCTATGTCCAATCCTCATCCTACCCGTCTCTCTAACCTTAGCCCTCAACCTAACCCTAACCCTAGGTCCAATTCTAGCACTAACCGTCTCTCTAACGCTAGCCCTCAACATAACCCTAACCCTAGGTCCAATCCTAACCCTAACCGTCTCTCTAACCCTAGCCCTCAACATAACCCTAACCCTAGGTCCAATCCTAACCCTAACCGTCCCTCTAACCCTAGCCCTCAACATAACCCTAACCCTAGGTCCAATTCTAGCACTAACCGTCTCTCTAACCCTAGCCCTCAACATAACCCTAACCCTAGGTCCAATCCTAACCCTAACCGTCTCTCTAACCCTAGCCCTCAACATAACCGTAACCCTAGGTCAAATCCTAACCCTAACCGTCTCTCTAACCCTAGCCCTCAACCTAACCCTAACCCTAGGTCCAATCCTAACCCTAACAGTCTCTCTAACCCTAGCCCTCAACCTAACCCCAACCCTTGGTGCTATCCTAACCCTAACCATCTCTCTAACCCTAGCCCTCAACCTAACCCTAACCCTAGGTCCAATCCTAACCCTAACCGTCTCTCTAACCCTAGCCCTCAACGTAACCCCAACCCTTGGTCCAATCCAAAACCTAACCCTCTCTCTAACCTTAGCCCTCAACATAAGCCTAACCATAGGTCCAATCCTAACCCTAACCGTCTCTCTAACCCTAGCCCTCAACATAACCCTAACCCTAGGTCCAATCCTAACCCTAACCGTCTCTCTAACCCTAGCCCTCAACATAACCCTAACCCTAGGTCCAATCCTAACCCTAACCGTCTCTCTAACCCTAGCCCTCAACATAACCCTAACCCTACCTCCAATCCTAACCTTAATCGACTCTCTAACCCTAGCCCTCAACCTAACCCTAACCCTAGGTTCAATCCTAACCCTAACCGTCTCTCTAACCCGAGCCCTCAACCTAAACCTTATCAAACGTCCAATCCTAGCCCTAACCGTCTCTCTAACCCTAGCCCTCAACATAACCCTAACCCTATGTCCAATCGTAACCATAACCGTTTCTCTAACCCTAGCCCTCAACATAACCCTAACCCTAGGTCCAATCCTAACCCTAACCGTCTCTCTAACCCTAGCCCTCAACATAACCCTAACCCTAGGTCCAATCCTAACCCTAACCGTCCCTATAACCCTAGCCCTCAACATAACCCTAACCCTAAGTCCAATCCTAACCCTAACCGACTCTCTAACCCTAGCCCTAAACATAACCCTAACCCTAGGTCCAATCCTAACCCTAGCCCTCAACATAACCCTAACCCTAGGTCCAATCCTCCCCCTTTCCGTCTCTCTAACCCTAGCCCTCAACATAACCCTAACCCTAGGTCCAACCTAACCCTAATATCTCTCTAACCATAGCCCTCAACATAACCCTAACCCTAGGTCCAATCCTAACCATAACCGTCACTCTAACCCTAGCTCTCAACATAACCCTAACCCTAGGTCCAATCCTAACCCTAACCGTCTCTCGAACCATAGCCCTCAACATAACCCTAACCCTAGGGACAATCCTAACCCTGACCGTCTCTCTAACCTTAGCCCTCAACATAACCCTAACCCTAGCTCCAATCCTTACCCTAACCGTCTCTCTAACCCTAGCCCTCAACATAACCCTAACCCTAGGTCCAATCCTAACCCTAACCGACTCTCTAACCCTAGCCCTAAACATAACCCTAACCCTAGGTCCAATACTAACCCTAGCCCTCAACATAACCCTAACCCTAGGTCCAATCCACCCTCTTACCATCTCTCTAACCCTAGCCCTCAACATAAGCCTAACCCTAGGTCCAATCCTAACACTAACCGTCTCTCTAACCCTAGCCCTCAACATAACACTAACCCTAGGTCCAATCCTAACCCTAACCGTCTCTCTAACCCTACCCCTCAACATAACCCTAACCCTAGGTCCAATCCTAACCCTAACCGTCTCTCTAACCCTAGCCCTCAACATAACCCTAACCCTAGGTCCAATCCTAACCCTATCCGTCTCTCTAACCCTAGCCCTCAACATAACCCTAACCTTATGTCCAATCCTCATCCTACCCGTCTCTCTAACCTTAGCCCTCCACCTAACCCTAACCGTAGGTCCAATTCTAGCACTAACCGTCTCTCTAACCCTAGCCCTCAACATAAGCCTAACCCTAGGTCCAATCCTAACCCTAACCGTCTCTCTAACCCTAGCCCTCAACATAACCCTAACCCTAGGTCCAATCCTAACCCTAACCGTCCCTCTAACCCTAGCCCTCAACCTAACCCTAACCCTAGGTCCAATCCTCCCCCTTACCGTCTCTCTAAACCTAGCCCTCAACATAACCCTAACCCTAGGTCCAATCCTAACACTAACCGTCTCTCTAACCCTAGCCCTCAACATAACACTAACCCTAGGTCCAATCCTAACCATAAGCGTCACTCTAACCCTAGCTCTCAACATAACCCTAACCCTAGGTCCAATCCTAACCCTAACCGTCTCTCTAACCCTACCACTCAACATAACCCTAACCCGAGGTCCAATCCTAACCCTAACCGTCTCTCTAAACCTATCCCTCAACCTAACCCTAACCCTAGGTCCAATCCTAACCCTAACCGTCTCTCTAACCCTAGCCCTCAACCTAACCCTAACCCTAGGTCCAATCCTAACCCTAACCGTCTCTCTAAACCTAGCCCTCAAACTAACCGTAACCCTAGGTCCAATCCTAACCCTAACCGTCTCTCTAACCCTAGCCCTCAACCTAAACCTTATCCGACGTCCAATCCTAACCCTAACCGTCTCTCTAACCTTAGAACTCAACATAACCCTAACCCTATGTCCAATCCTCATCCTAACCGTCTCTCTAACCTTAGCCCTCAACCTAACCCTAACCCTAGGTCCAATTCTAGCACTAACCGTCTCTCTAAACCTAGCCCTCAACATAACCCTAACCCTAGGTCAAATCCTAACCCTAACCGTCTGTCTAACCCTAGCCCTCAACCTAACCCTAACCCTACGTCCAATCCTAACCCTAACCGTCTCTCTAACCCTAGCCCTCAACCTAACCCTAACCCTAGGTCCAATCCTAGCCCTAACCGTCTCTCTAACCCTAGCCCTCAACATAACCCTAACCCTAGGGCCAATCCTAACCCTAACCGTCTCTCCCACCCTAGCCCTCAACATAACCCTAACCCTAGGTCCAATCCTAACCCTAACCGTCTCTCGAACCTTAGCCCTCAACATAACCCTAACCCTAGGTCCAATCCTAACCCTAACCGTCTCTCTAACGCTAGCCCTCAACCTAACCCTAACCCTAGGTCTATTCCTAGACCTAACCGTCTCTCTAACCCTAGCCCTCAACATAACCCTAACCCTAGGTCCAATCCTAACCCTAACCGTCTCTCTAACCCTAGCCCTCAACATAACCCTAACCCTAGGTCCAATCCTAACCCTAACCGTCCCTATAACCCTAGCCCTCAACATAACCCTAACCCTAAGTCCAATCCTAACCCTAACCGACTCTCTAACCCTAGCCCTAAACATAACCCTAACCCTAGGTCCAATCCTAACCCTAGCCCTCAACATAACCCTAACCCTAGGTCCAATCCTCCCCCTTTCCGTCTCTCTAACCCTAGCCCTCAACATAACCCTAACCCTAGGTCCAATCCTAACCCTAATATCTCTCTAACCATAGCCCTCAACATAACCCTAACCCTAGGTCCAATCCTAACCATAACCGTCACTCTAACCCTAGCTCTCAACATAACCCTAACCCTAGGTCCAATCCTAACCCTAACCGTCTCTCGAACCATAGCCCTCAACATAACCCTAACCCTAGGGACAATCCTAACCCTGACCGTCTCTCTAACCTTAGCCCTCAACATAACCCTAACCCTAGCTCCAATCCTTACCCTAACCGTCTCTCTAACCCTAGCCCTCAACATAACCCTAACCCTAGGTCCAATCCTAACCCTAACCGACTCTCTAACCCTAGCCCTAAACATAACCCTAACCCTAGGTCCAATACTAACCCTAGCCCTCAACATAACCCTAACCCTAGGTCCAATCCACAACCTTACCATCTCTCTAACCCTAGCCCTCAACATAAGCCTAACCCTAGGTCCAATCCTAACACTAACCGTCTCTCTAACCCTAGCCCTCAACATAACACTAACCCTAGGTCCAATCCTAACCCTAACCGTCTCTCTAACCCTACCCCTCAACATAACCCTAACCCTAGGTCCAATCCTAACCCTAACCGTCTCTCTAACACTAGCCCTCAACATAACCCTAACCCTAGGTCCAATCCTAACCCTATCCGTCTCTCTAACCCTAGCCCTCAACATAACCCTAACCTTATGTCCAATCCTCATCCTACCCGTCTCTCTAACCTTAGCCCTCCACCTAACCCTAACCGTAGGTCCAATTCTAGCACTAACCGTCTCTCTAACCCTAGCCCTCAACATAAGCCTAACCCTAGGTCCAATCCTAACCCTAACCGTCTCTCTAACCCTAGCCCTCAACATAACCCTAACCCTAGGTCCAATCCTAACCCTAACCGTCCCTCTAACCCTAGCCCTCAACCTAACCCTAACCCTAGGTCCAATCCTCCCCCTTACCGTCTCTCTAAACCTAGCCCTCAACATAACCCTAACCCTAGGTCCAATCCTAACACTAACCGTCTCTCTAACCCTAGCCCTCAACATAACACTAACCCTAGGTCCAATCCTAACCATAAGCGTCACTCTAACCCTAGCTCTCAACATAACCCTAACCCTAGGTCCAATCCTAACCCTAACCGTCTCTCTAACCCTACCACTCAACATAACCCTAACCCGAGGTCCAATCCTAACCCTAACCGTCTCTCTAAACCTATCCCTCAACCTAACCCTAACCCTAGGTCCAATCCTAACCCTAACCGTCTCTCTAACCCTAGCCCTCAACCTAACCCTAACCCTAGGTCCAATCCTAACCCTAACCGTCTCTCTAAACCTAGCCCTCAAACTAACCGTAACCCTAGGTCCAATCCTAACCCTAACCGTCTCTCTAACCCTAGCCCTCAACCTAAACCTTATCCGACGTCCAATCCTAACCCTAACCGTCTCTCTAACCTTAGAACTCAACATAACCCTAACCCTATGTCCAATCCTCATCCTAACCGTCTCTCTAACCTTAGCCCTCAACCTAACCCTAACCCTAGGTCCAATTCTAGCACTAACCGTCTCTCTAACCCTAGCCCTCAACATAACCCTAACCCTAGGTCCAATCCTAACCCTAACCGTCTCTCTAACCCTAGCCCTCAACATAACCCTAACCCTAGGTCCAATCCTAACCCTAACCGTCCCTCTAACCCTAGCCCTCAACATAACACTAACCCTAGGTCAAATCCTAACCCTAACCGTCTGTCTAACCCTAGCCCTCAACCTAACCCTAACCCTACGTCCAATCCTAACCCTAACCGTCTCTCTAACCCTAGCCCTCAACCTAACCCTAACCCTAGGTCCAATCCTAGCCCTAACCGTCTCTCTAACCCTAGCCCTCAACATAACCCTAACCCTAGGGCCAATCCTAACCCTAACCGTCTCTCCCACCCTAGCCCTCAACATAACCCTAACCCTAGGTCCAATCCTAACCCTAACCGTCTCTCGAACCTTAGCCCTCAACATAACCCTAACCCTAGGTCCAATCCTAACCCTAACCGTCTCTCTAACGCTAGCCCTCAACCTAACCCTAACCCTAGGTCTATTCCTAGACCTAACCGTCTCTCTAACCCTAGCCCTCAACATAACCCTAACCCTAGGTCCAATCCTAACCCTAACCGTCTCTCTAACCCTAGCCCTCAACATAACCCTAACCCTAGGTCCAATCCTAACCCTAACCGTCCCTATAACCCTAGCCCTCAACATAACCCTAACCCTAAGTCCAATCCTAACCCTAACCGTCTCTCTAACCCTAGCCCTCATCCTAACCCTAACCCTAGGTCCAATCCTAACCCTAACCGTCTCTCTAACCCTAGCCCTCAACCAAAACCTTATCTGACGTCCAATCCTAACCCTAACCGTCTCTCTAACCTTAGCCCTCAACATAACCCTAACCCTAGGTCCAATCCTCATCCTAACCGTCTCTCTAACCTTAGCCCTCAACCTAACCCTAACCCTAGGTCCAATTCTAGCACTAACCGTCTCTCTAACCCTAGCCCTCAACATAACCCTAACCCTAGGTCCAACCCTAACCCTAACCGTCTCTCTAACCCTAGCCCTCAACATAACCCTAACCCTAGGTCCAATCCTAACCCTAACCGTCCCTCTAACCCTAGCCCTCAACATAACACTAACCCTAGGTCAAATCCTAACCCTAACCGTCTGTCTAACCCTAGCCCTCAACCTAACCCTAACCCTACGTCCAATCCTAACCCTAACCGTCTCTCTAACCCTAGCCCTCAACCTAACCCTAACCCTAGGTCGAATCCTAGCCCTAACCGTCTCTCTAACCCTAGCCCTCAACATAACCCTAACCCTAGGTCCAATCCTAACCCTAACCGTCTCTCTGAACCTAGCCCTCAACATAACCCTAACCCTAGGTCCAATCCTAACCCTAACCGTCTCTCGAAACTTAGCCCTCAACATAACCCTAACCCTAGGTCCAATCCTAACCCTAACCGTCTCTCTAACGCTAGCCCTCAACCTAACCCTAACCCTAGGTCTATTCCTAGACCTAACCGTCTCTCTAACCCTAGCCCTCAACATAACCCTAACCCTAGGTCCAATCCTAACCCTAACCATCTCTCTAAGCCTAGCCCTCAACATAACCCTAACCCTAGGTTCAATCCTAACCCTAACCGTCTCTCTAACCCTAGCCCTCAACCTAAACCTTATCCGACGTCCAATCCTAACCCTAACCGTCTCTCTAACCCTAGCCCTCAACATAACCCTAACCCTATGTCCAATCCTCATCCTACCCGTCTCTCTAACCTTAGCCCTCAACCTAACCCTAACCCTAGGTCCAATTCTAGCACTAACCGTCTCTCTAACCGTAGCCCTCAACATAACCCTAACCCTAGGTCCAATCCTAACCCTAACCGTCTCTGTAACCCTAGCCCTCAACATAACCCTAACCGTAGGTCCAATCCTAACCCTAACCGTCCCTCTAACCCTAGCCCTCAACATAACCCTAACCCTAGGTCCAATTCTAGCACTAACCGTCTCTCTAACCCTAGCCCTCAACATAACCCTAACCCTAGGTCCAATCCTAACCCTAACCGTCTCTCTAACCCTAGCCCTCAACCTAACCCTAACCCTAGGTCCAATCCTAACCCCAACCGACTCTCTGAACCTACTCCTCAACATAACCCTAACCCTAGGTCTATTCCTAGACCTAACCGTCTCTCTAACCCTAGCCCTCAACATAACCCTAACCCTAGGTCCAATCCTAACCCTAACCATCTCTCTAAGCCTAGCCCTCAACATAAACCTAACCCTAGGTCCAATCCTAACCCTAACCGTCTCTCTAACCCTAGCCCTCAACATAACCCTAACCCTAGGTCCAATCCTAACCCTAACCGTCTCTCGAACCTTAGCCCTCAACATAACCCTAACCCTAGGTCCAATCCTAACCCTAACCGTCTCTCTAACGCTAGCCCTCAACCTAACCCTAACCCTAGGTCTATTCCTAGACCTAACCGTCTCTCTAACCCTAGCCCTCAACATAACACTAACCCTAGGTCCAATCCTAACCCTAACCATCTCTCTAAGCCTAGCCCTCAACATAAACCTAACCCTAGGTCCAATCCTAACCCTAACCGTCTCTCTAACCCTAGCCCTCAACATAACCCTAACCCTAGGTCCAATCCTAACCCTAACCGTCTCTCTAACCCTAGCCCTCAACCTAAACCTTATCCGACGTCCAATCCTAACCCTAACCGTCTCTCTAACCCTAGCCCTCAACATAACCCTAACCCTATGTCCAATCCTCATCCTACCCGTCTCTCTAACCTTAGCCCTCAACCTAACCCTAACCCTAGGTCCAATTCTAGCACTAACCGTCTCTCTAACGCTAGCCCTCAACATAACCCTAACCCTAGGTCCAATCCTAACCCTAACCGTCTCTCTAACCCTAGCCCTCAACATAACCCTAACCCTAGGTCCAATCCTAACCCTAACCGTCCCTCTAACCCTAGCCCTCAACATAACCCTAACCCTAGGTCCAATTCTAGCACTAACCGTCTCTCTAACCCTAGCCCTCAACATAACCCTAACCCTAGGTCCAATCCTAACCCTAACCGTCTCTCTAACCCTAGCCCTCAACATAACCGTAACCCTAGGTCAAATCCTAACCCTAACCGTCTCTCTAACCCTAGCCCTCAACCTAACCCTAACCCTAGGTCCAATCCTAACCCTAACAGTCTCTCTAACCCTAGCCCTCAACCTAACCCCAACCCTTGGTGCTATCCTAACCCTAACCATCTCTCTAACCCTAGCCCTGAACCTAACCCTAACCCTAGGTCCAATCCTAACCCTAACCGTCTCTCTAACCCTAGCCCTCAACGTAACCCCAACCCTTGGTCCAATCCAAAACCTAACCCTCTCTCTAACCTTAGCCCTCAACATAAGCCTAACCATAGGTCCAATCCTAACCCTAACCGTCTCTCTAACCCTAGCCCTCAACATAACCCTAACCCTAGGTCCAATCCTAACCCTAACCGTCTCTCTAACCCTAGCCCTCAACATAACCCTAACCCTAGGTCCAATCCTAACCCTAACCGTCTCTCTAACCCTAGCCCTCAACATAACCCTAACCCTACCTCCAATCCTAACCTTAATCGACTCTCTAACCCTAGCCCTCAACCTAACCCTAACCCTAGGTTCAATCCTAACCCTAACCGTCTCTCTAACCCGAGCCCTCAACCTAAACCTTATCAAACGTCCAATCCTAGCCCTAACCGTCTCTCTAACCCTAGCCCTCAACATAACCCTAACCCTATGTCCAATCGTAACCATAACCGTTTCTCTAACCCTAGCCCTCAACATAACCTTAACCCTAGGTCCAATCCTAACCCTAACCGTCTCTCTAACCCTAGCCCTCAACATAACCCTAACCCTAGGTCCAATCCTAACCCTAACCGTCCCTATAACCCTAGCCCTCAACATAACCCTAACCCTAAGTCCAATCCTAACCCTAACCGACTCTCTAACCCTAGCCCTAAACATAACCCTAACCCTAGGTCCAATCCTAACCCTAGCCCTCAACATAACCCTAACCCTAGGTCCAATCCTCCCCCTTTCCGTCTCTCTAACCCTAGCCCTCAACATAACCCTAACCCTAGGTCCAACCTAACCCTAATATCTCTCTAACCATAGCCCTCAACATAACCCTAACCCTAGGTCCAATCCTAACCATAACCGTCACTCTAACCCTAGCTCTCAACATAACCCTAACCCTAGGTCCAATCCTAACCCTAACCGTCTCTCGAACCATAGCCCTCAACATAACCCTAACCCTAGGGACAATCCTAACCCTGACCGTCTCTCTAACCTTAGCCCTCAACATAACCCTAACCCTAGCTCCAATCCTTACCCTAACCGTCTCTCTAACCCTAGCCCTCAACATAACCCTAACCCTAGGTCCAATCCTAACCCTAACCGACTCTCTAACCCTAGCCCTAAACATAACCCTAACCCTAGGTCCAATACTAACCCTAGCCCTCAACATAACCCTAACCCTAGGTCCAATCCACCCTCTTACCATCTCTCTAACCCTAGCCCTCAACATAAGCCTAACCCTAGGTCCAATCCTAACACTAACCGTCTCTCTAACCCTAGCCCTCAACATAACACTAACCCTAGGTCCAATCCTAACCCTAACCGTCTCTCTAACCCTACCCCTCAACATAACCCTAACCCTAGGTCCAATCCTAACCCTAACCGTCTCTCTAACCCTAGCCCTCAACATAACCCTAACCCTAGGTCCAATCCTAACCCTATCCGTCTCTCTAACCCTAGCCCTCAACATAACCCTAACCTTATGTCCAATCCTCATCCTACCCGTCTCTCTAACCTTAGCCCTCCACCTAACCCTAACCGTAGGTCCAATTCTAGCACTAACCGTCTCTCTAACCCTAGCCCTCAACATAAGCCTAACCCTAGGTCCAATCCTAACCCTAACCGTCTCTCTAACCCTAGCCCTCAACATAACCCTAACCCTAGGTCCAATCCTAACCCTAACCGTCCCTCTAACCCTAGCCCTCAACCTAACCCTAACCCTAGGTCCAATCCTCCCCCTTACCGTCTCTCTAAACCTAGCCCTCAACATAACCCTAACCCTAGGTCCAATCCTAACACTAACCGTCTCTCTAACCCTAGCCCTCAACATAACACTAACCCTAGGTCCAATCCTAACCATAAGCGTCACTCTAACCCTAGCTCTCAACATAACCCTAACCCTAGGTCCAATCCTAACCCTAACCGTCTCTCTAACCCTACCACTCAACATAACCCTAACCCGAGGTCCAATCCTAACCCTAACCGTCTCTCTAAACCTATCCCTCAACCTAACCCTAACCCTAGGTCCAATCCTAACCCTAACCGTCTCTCTAACCCTAGCCCTCAACCTAACCCTAACCCTAGGTCCAATCCTAACCCTAACCGTCTCTCTAAACCTAGCCCTCAAACTAACCGTAACCCTAGGTCCAATCCTAACCCTAACCGTCTCTCTAACCCTAGCCCTCAACCTAAACCTTATCCGACGTCCAATCCTAACCCTAACCGTCTCTCTAACCTTAGAACTCAACATAACCCTAACCCTATGTCCAGTCCTCATCCTAACCGTCTCTCTAACCTTAGCCCTCAACCTAACCCTAACCCTAGGTCCAATTCTAGCACTAACCGTCTCTCTAAACCTAGCCCTCAACATAACCCTAACCCTAGGTCAAATCCTAACCCTAACCGTCTGTCTAACCCTAGCCCTCAACCTAACCCTAACCCTACGTCCAATCCTAACCCTAACCGTCTCTCTAACCCTAGCCCTCAACCTAACCCTAACCCTAGGTCCAATCCTAGCCCTAACCGTCTCTCTAACCCTAGCCCTCAACATAACCCTAACCCTAGGGCCAATCCTAACCCTAACCGTCTCTCCCACCCTAGCCCTCAACATAACCCTAACCCTAGGTCCAATCCTAACCCTAACCGTCTCTCGAACCTTAGCCCTCAACATAACCCTAACCCTAGGTCCAATCCTAACCCTAACCGTCTCTCTAACGCTAGCCCTCAACCTAACCCTAACCCTAGGTCTATTCCTAGACCTAACCGTCTCTCTAACCCTAGCCCTCAACATAACCCTAACCCTAGGTCCAATCCTAACCCTAACCGTCTCTCTAACCCTAGCCCTCAACATAACCCTAACCCTAGGTCCAATCCTAACCCTAACCGTCCCTATAACCCTAGCCCTCAACATAACCCTAACCCTAAGTCCAATCCTAACCCTAACCGACTCTCTAACCCTAGCCCTAAACATAACCCTAACCCTAGGTCCAATCCTAACCCTAGCCCTCAACATAACCCTAACCCTAGGTCCAATCCTCCCCCTTTCCGTCTCTCTAACCCTAGCCCTCAACATAACCCTAACCCTAGGTCCAATCCTAACCCTAATATCTCTCTAACCATAGCCCTCAACATAACCCTAACCCTAGGTCCAATCCTAACCATAACCGTCACTCTAACCCTAGCTCTCAACATAACCCTAACCCTAGGTCCAATCCTAACCCTAACCGTCTCTCGAACCATAGCCCTCAACATAACCCTAACCCTAGGGACAATCCTAACCCTGACCGTCTCTCTAACCTTAGCCCTCAACATAACCCTAACCCTAGCTCCAATCCTTACCCTAACCGTCTCTCTAACCCTAGCCCTCAACATAACCCTAACCCTAGGTCCAATCCTAACCCTAACCGACTCTCTAACCCTAGCCCTAAACATAACCCTAACCCTAGGTCCAATACTAACCCTAGCCCTCAACATAACCCTAACCCTAGGTCCAATCCACCCCCTTACCATCTCTCTAACCCTAGCCCTCAACATAAGCCTAACCCTAGGTCCAATCCTAACACTAACCGTCTCTCTAACCCTAGCCCTCAACATAACACTAACCCTAGGTCCAATCCTAACCCTAACCGTCTCTCTAACCCTACCCCTCAACATAACCCTAACCCTAGGTCCAATCCTAACCCTAACCGTCTCTCTAACCCTAGCCCTCAACATAACCCTAACCCTAGGTCCAATCCTAACCCTATCCGTCTCTCTAACCCTAGCCCTCAACATAACCCTAACCTTATGTCCAATCCTCATCCTACCCGTCTCTCTAACCTTAGCCCTCCACCTAACCCTAACCGTAGGTCCAATTCTAGCACTAACCGTCTCTCTAACCCTAGCCCTCAACATAAGCCTAACCCTAGGTCCAATCCTAACCCTAACCGTCTCTCTAACCCTAGCCCTCAACATAACCCTAACCCTAGGTCCAATCCTAACCCTAACCGTCCCTCTAACCCTAGCCCTCACCCAACCCTAACCCTAGGTCCAATCCTCCCCCTTACCGTCTCTCTAAACCTAGCCCTCAACATAACCCTAACCCTAGGTCC
This sequence comes from Miniopterus schreibersii, assembly GCF_964146895.1. NCBI lineage: Eukaryota > Metazoa > Chordata > Mammalia > Chiroptera > Miniopteridae > Miniopterus > Miniopterus schreibersii. The sequence continues at coordinate 5,924 of NW_027669770.1, read as the reverse complement.
AATCCTAACACTAACCGTCTCTCTAACCCTAGCCCTCAACATAACACTAACCCTAGGTCCAATCCTAACCATAAGCGTCACTCTAATCCTAGCTCTCAACATAACCCTAACCCTAGGTCCAATCCTAACCCTAACCGTCTCTCTAACCCTACCACTCAACATAACCCTAACCCGAGGTCCAATCCTAACCCTAACCGTCTCTCTAAACCTATCCCTCAACCTAACCCTAACCCTAGGTCCAATCCTAACCCTAACCGTCTCTCTAACCCTACCCCTCAACATAACCCTAACCCTAGGTCCAATCCTAACCCTAACCGTCTCTCTAACCCTAGCCCTCAACATAACCCTAACCCTAGGTCCAATCCTAACCCTATCCGTCTCTCTAACCCTAGCCCTCAACATAACCCTAACCTTATGTCCAATCCTCATCCTACCCGTCTCTCTAACCTTAGCCCTCCACCTAACCCTAACCGTAGGTCCAATTCTAGCACTAACCGTCTCTCTAACCCTAGCCCTCAACATAAGCCTAACCCTAGGTCCAATCCTAACCCTAACCGTCTCTCTAACCCTAGCCCTCAACATAACCCTAACCCTAGGTCCAATCCTAACCCTAACCGTCCCTCTTACCCTAGCCCTCACCCAACCCTAACCCTAGGTCCAATCCTCCCCCTTACCGTCTCTCTAAACCTAGCCCTCAACATAACCCTAACCCTAGGTCCAATCCTAACACTAACCGTCTCTCTAACCCTAGCCCTCAACATAACACTAACCCTAGGTCCAATCCTAACCATAAGCGTCACTCTAACCCTAGCTCTCAACATAACCCTAACCCTAGGTCCAATCCTAACCCTAACCGTCTCTCTAACCCTACCACTCAACATAACCCTAACCCGAGGTCCAATCCTAACCCTAACCGTCTCTCTAAACCTATCCCTCAACCTAACCCTAACCCTAGGTCCAATCCTAACCCTAACCGTCTCTCTAACCCTAGCCCTCAACCTAACCCTAACCCTAGGTCCAATCCTAACCCTAACCGTCTCTCTAAACCTAGCCCTCAAACTAACCGTAACCCTAGGTCCAATCCTAACCCTAACCGTCTCTCTAACCCTAGCCCTCAACCTAAACCTTATCCGACTTCCAATCCTAACCCTAACCGTCTCTCTAACCTTAGAACTCAACATAACCCTAACCCTATGTCCAATCCTCATCCTAACCGTCTCTCTAACCTTAGCCCTCAACCTAACCCTAACCCTAGGTCCAATTCTAGCACTAACCGTCTCTCTAACCCTAGCCTTCAACATAACCCTAACCCTAGGTCCAATCCTAACCCTAACCGTCTCTCTAACCCTAGCCCTCAACATAACCCTAACCCTAGGTCCAATCCTAACCCTAACCGTCCCTCTAACCCTAGCCCTCAACATAACACTAACCCTAGGTCAAATCCTAACCCTAACCGTCTGTCTAACCCTAGCCCTCAACCTAACCCTAACCCTACGTCCAATCCTAACCTAACCGTCTCTCTAACCCTAGCCCTCAACCTAACCCTAACCCTAGGTCCAATCCTAGCCCTAACCGTCTCTCTAACCCTAGCCCTCAACATAACCCTAACCCTAGGGCCAATCCTAACCCTAACCGTCTCTCCCACCCTAGCCCTCAACATAACCCTAACCCTAGGTCCAATCCTAACCCTAACCGTCTCTCGAACCTTAGCCCTCAACATAACCCTAACCCTAGGTCCAATCCTAACCCTAACCATCTCTCTAACGCTAGCCCTCAACCTAACCCTAACCCTAGGTCTATTCCTAGACCTAACCGTCTCTCTAACCCTAGCCCTCAACATAACCCTAACCCTAGGTCCAATCCTAACCCTAACCATCTCTCTAAGCCTAGCCCTCAACATAACCCTAACCCTAGGTCCAATCCTAACCCTAACCGTCTCTCTAACCCTAGCCCTCAACCTAAACCTTATCCGACGTCCAATCCTAACCCTAACCGTCTCTCTAACCCTAGCCCTCAACATAACCCTAACCCTATGTCCAATCCTCATCCTACCCGTCTCTCTAACCTTAGCCCTCAACCTAACCCTAACCCTAGGTCCAATTCTAGCACTAACCGTCTCTCTAACCCTAGCCCTCAACATAACCCTAACCCTAGGTCCAATCCTAACCCTAACCGTCTCTCTAACCCTAGCCCTCAACATAACCCTAACCCTAGGTCCAATCCTAACCCTAACCGTCCCTCTAACCCTAGCCCTCAACATAACCCTAACCCTAGGTCCAATTCTAGCACTAACCGTCTCTCTAACCCTAGCCCTCAACATAACCCTAACCCTAGGTCCAATCCTAACTCTAACTGTCTCTCTAACCCTAGCCCTCAACCTAACCCTAACCCTAGGTCCAATCCTAACCCCAACCGACTCTCTGAACCTACTCCTCAACATAACCCTAACCCTAGATCCAATCCTAACCCTAACCGTTTCTCGAACCTTAGCCCTCAACATAACCCTAACCCTAGGGACAATCCTAACCCTGACCGTCTCTTTAACCCTAGCCCTCAACATAACCATAACCCTAGGTCCAATCCTAACCCTAACCGTCTCTCTAACCCTAGCCCTCAACATAACCCTAACCCTAGGTCCAATCCTAACCCTAACCGACTCTCTAACCCTAGCCCTAAACATAACCCTAACCCTTGGTCCAATCCTAACCCTAGCCCTCAACATAACCCTAACCCTAGGTCCAATCCTCCCCCTTACCGTCTCTCTAACCCTAGCCCTCAACATAACCCTAACCCTAGGTCCAATCCTAACCCTAACCGTCTCTCTAACCCTAGCCCTCAACATAACCCTAACCCTACCTCCAATCCTAACCTTAACCGACTCTCTAACCCTAGCCTTCAACCTAACCCTAACCCTAGGTTCAATCCTAACCCTAACCGTCTCTCTAACCCGAGCCCTCAACCTAAACCTTATCAAACGTCCAATCCTAGCCCTAACCGTCTCTCTAACCCTAGCCCTCAACATAACCCTAACCCTAGGTCCAATCCTAACCCTAACCGACTCTCTAACCCTAGCCCTAAACATAACCCTAACCCTAGGTCCAATACTAACCCTAGCCCTCAACATAACCCTAACCCTAGGTCCAATCCACCCCCTTACCATCTCTCTAACCCTAGCCCTCAACATAAGCCTAACCCTAGGTCCAATCCTAACACTAACCGTCTCTCTAACCCTAGCCCTCAACATAACACTAACCCTAGGTCCAATCCTAACCCTAACCGTCTCTCTAACCCTACCCCTCAACATAACCCTAACCCTAGGTCCAATCCTAACCCTAACCGTCTCTCTAACCCTAGCCCTCAACATAACCCTAACCCTAGGTCCAATCCTAACCCTATCCGTCTCTCTAACCCTAGCCCTCAACATAACCCTAACCTTATGTCCAATCCTCATCCTACCCGTCTCTCTAACCTTAGCCCTCCACCTAACCCTAACCGTAGGTCCAATTCTAGCACTAACCGTCTCTCTAACCCTAGCCCTCAACATAAGCCTAACCCTAGGTCCAATCCTAACCCTAACCGTCTCTCTAACCCTAGCCCTCAACATAACCCTAACCCTAGGTCCAATCCTAACCCTAACCGTCCCTCTAACCCTAGCCCTCACCCAACCCTAACCCTAGGTCCAATCCTCCCCCTTACCGTCTCTCTAAACCTAGCCCTCAACATAACCCTAACCCTAGGTCCAATCCTAACACTAACCGTCTCTCTAACCCTAGCCCTCAACATAACACTAACCCTAGGTCCAATCCTAACCATAAGCGTCACTCTAATCCTAGCTCTCAACATAACCCTAACCCTAGGTCCAATCCTAACCCTAACCGTCTCTCTAACCCTACCACTCAACATAACCCTAACCCGAGGTCCAATCCTAACCCTAACCGTCTCTCTAAACCTATCCCTCAACCTAACCCTAACCCTAGGTCCAATCCTAACCCTAACCGTCTCTCTAACCCTACCCCTCAACATAACCCTAACCCTAGGTCCAATCCTAACCCTAACCGTCTCTCTAACCCTAGCCCTCAACATAACCCTAACCCTAGGTCCAATCCTAACCCTATCCGTCTCTCTAACCCTAGCCCTCAACATAACCCTAACCTTATGTCCAATCCTCATCCTACCCGTCTCTCTAACCTTAGCCCTCCACCTAACCCTAACCGTAGGTCCAATTCTAGCACTAACCGTCTCTCTAACCCTAGCCCTCAACATAAGCCTAACCCTAGGTCCAATCCTAACCCTAACCGTCTCTCTAACCCTAGCCCTCAACATAACCCTAACCCTAGGTCCAATCCTAACCCTAACCGTCCCTCTTACCCTAGCCCTCACCCAACCCTAACCCTAGGTCCAATCCTCCCCCTTACCGTCTCTCTAAACCTAGCCCTCAACATAACCCTAACCCTAGGTCCAATCCTAACACTAACCGTCTCTCTAACCCTAGCCCTCAACATAACACTAACCCTAGGTCCAATCCTAACCATAAGCGTCACTCTAACCCTAGCTCTCAACATAACCCTAACCCTAGGTCCAATCCTAACCCTAACCGTCTCTCTAACCCTACCACTCAACATAACCCTAACCCGAGGTCCAATCCTAACCCTAACCGTCTCTCTAAACCTATCCCTCAACCTAACCCTAACCCTAGGTCCAATCCTAACCCTAACCGTCTCTCTAACCCTAGCCCTCAACCTAACCCTAACCCTAGATCCAATCCTAACCCTAACCGTCTCTCTAAACCTAGCCCTCAAACTAACCGTAACCCTAGGTCCAATCCTAACCCTAACCGTCTCTCTAACCCTAGCCCTCAACCTAAACCTTATCCGACTTCCAATCCTAACCCTAACCGTCTCTCTAACCTTAGAACTCAACATAACCCTAACCCTATGTCCAATCCTCATCCTAACCGTCTCTCTAACCTTAGCCCTCAACCTAACCCTAACCCTAGGTCCAATTCTAGCACTAACCGTCTCTCTAACCCTAGCCCTCAACATAACCCTAACCCTAGGTCCAATCCTAACCCTAACCGTCTCTCTAACCCTAGCCCTCAACATAACCCTAACCCTAGGTCCAATCCTAACCCTAACCGTCCCTCTAACCCTAGCCCTCAACATAACACTAACCCTAGGTCAAATCCTAACCCTAACCGTCTGTCTAACCCTAGCCCTCAACCTAACCCTAACCCTACGTCCAATCCTAACCTAACCGTCTCTCTAACCCTAGCCCTCAACCTAACCCTAACCCTAGGTCCAATCCTAGCCCTAACCGTCTCTCTAACCCTAGCCCTCAACATAACCCTAACCCTAGGGCCAATCCTAACCCTAACCGTCTCTCCCACCCTAGCCCTCAACATAACCCTAACCCTAGGTCCAATCCTAACCCTAACCGTCTCTCGAACCTTAGCCCTCAACATAACCCTAACCCTAGGTCCAATCCTAACCCTAACCATCTCTCTAACGCTAGCCCTCAACCTAACCCTAACCCTAGGTCTATTCCTAGACCTAACCGTCTCTCTAACCCTAGCCCTCAACATAACCCTAACCCTAGGTCCAATCCTAACCCTAACCATCTCTCTAAGCCTAGCCCTCGACATAACCCTAACCCTAGGTCCAATCCTAACCCTAACCGTCTCTCTAACCCTAGCCCTCAACCTAAACCTTATCCGACGTCCAATCCTAACCCTAACCGTCTCTCTAACCCTAGCCCTCAACATAACCCTAACCCTATGTCCAATCCTCATCCTACCCGTCTCTCTAACCTTAGCCCTCAACCTAACCCTAACCCTAGGTCCAATTCTAGCACTAACCGTCTCTCTAACCCTAGCCCTCAACATAACCCTAACCCTAGGTCCAATCCTAACCCTAACCGTCTCTCTA